>NW_025747137.1:0-20000 GCF_021184085.1 Oncorhynchus gorbuscha
AAATGTAAATGTCTATAATAGGACCATCCAGACTGTCCAACTCTCTAATAGGACCATCACTGTCAACTCTAATAGGACCGTCAGACTGTCCAACTCTCTAATAGGACCATCAGACTGTTCCAATCTCTAATAGGACCATCAATCAGACTGTCCAATCCTCTAATAGGACCGTCAGACTGTCCAACTCTCTAATAGGACCATCAATCAGACTGTCCAACTCTCTAATAGGACCATCAATCAGAATGTCCAACTCTCTAATAGGACCGTCAGACTGTCCAACTCTCTAATAGGACCATCAGACTGTCCAACTCTCTAATAGGACCATCAGACTGTCCAACTCTCTAATAGGACCATCAGACTGTCCAACTCTCTAATAGGACCATCAATCAGACTGTCCAACTCTCTGATAGGACCATCAGACTGTCCAACTCTCTAATAGGACCATCAATCAGACTGTACAACTCTCTAATAGGACCATCAATCAGACTGTCCAACTCTATAATAGGACCATCAGACTGTCCAACTCTCTAATAGGACCATCACTGTCCAACTCTCTAATAGGACCGTCAGACTGTCCAACTCTCTAATAGGACCATCAGACTGTCCAACTCTCTAATAGGACCATCAATCAGACTGTCCAACTCTCTAATAGGACCATCAGACTGTCCAACTCTCTAATAGGACCATCAATCAGACTGTCCAACTCTCTAATAGGACCATCAGACTGTCCAACTCTCTAATAGGACCGTCAGACTGTCCAACTCTCTAATAGGACCATCAATCAGACTGTCCAACTATCTAATAGGACCGTCAATCAGACTGTCAACTCTCTAATAGGACCATCAGACTGTCCAACTCTCTAATAGGACCATCAGACTGTCTAATAGGACCATCAGACTGTCTAATAGGACCATCAGACTGTCCAACTCTCTAATAGGACCGTCAGACTGTCCAACTCTCTAATAGGACCATCAATCAGACTGTCCAACTCTCTAATAGGACCATCAATCAGAATGTCCAACTCTCTAATAGGACCATCAATCAGACTGTCCAACTCTCTAATAGGACCATCAGACTGTCCAACTCTCTAATAGGACCATCAGACTGTCCAACTCTCTAATAGGACCGTCAGACTGTCCAACTCTCTAATAGGACCATCAATCAGACTGTCCAACTCTCTAATAGGACCATCAATCAGAATGTCCAACTCTCTAATAGGACCATCAATCAGACTGTCCAACTCTCTAATAGGACCATCAATCAGACTGTCCAACTCTCTAATAGGACCATCAGACTGTCCAACTCTCTAATAGGACCATCAATCAGACTGTCCAACTCTCTAATAGGACCATCAATCAGACTGTCCAACTCTCTAATAGGACCATCAATCAGACTGTCCAACTCTCTAATAGGACCATCAATCAGACTGTCCAACTCTCTAATAGGACCATCAATCAGACTGTCCAACTCTCTAATAGGACCATCAATCAGACTGTCCAACTCTCTAATAGGACCATCAATCAGACTGTCCAACTCTCTAATAGTACCATCAATCAGACTGTCCAACTCTAATAGGACCATCAATCAGACTGTCCAACTCTCTAATAGGACCATCAGACTGTCCAACTATCTAATAGGACCATCAATCAGACTGTCCAACTCTCCAATAGGACCATCAATCAGAATGTCCAACTCTCTAATAGGACCATCAATCAGACTGTCCAACTATCTAATAGGACCATCAATCAGACTGTCCAACTATCTAATAGGACCATCAATCAGACTGTCCAACTCTCTAATAGGACCATCAGACTGTCCAACTATCTAATAGGACCATCAGACTGTCTAATAGGAATAACAGACCTCTAGTCCGTAGCGGAAGATGCTGATCCACTTCAGCCATGACAACCAAGACAACATGGAGTTAAGGTTGACCAGGAACCCTCCGAACACCTAGAGAGAGAGAGAGAGAGAGAGAGAGAGAGAGAGAGAGAGAGAGAGAGAGAGAGAGAGAGAGAGAGAGAGAGAGAGAGAGAACATGGAGTTAAGGTTGACCAGGAACCCTCCGAACACCTACAGAGAGAGAGAGAGAGAGAGAGAGAGAGAGAGAGAGAGAGAGAGAGAGAGACAGAGACAGAGACAGAGACAGAGAGAGAGAGACAGAGAACATGGAGTTAAGGTTGACCAGGAACCCTCCGAACACCTACAGAGAGAGAGAGAGAGAGAGAGAGAGAGAGAGAGAGAGAGAGAGAGACAGAGAGACAGAGAGACAGAGAGACAGAGAGAGAGAGAGAGAGAGAGAGAGAGACAGACAGACAGACAGACAGACAGACAGAGACAGACAGAGAGGGAGAGAGGAGAGAGAGAGAGAGAGAGAGAGAGAGAGAGAGAGAGAGAGAGAGAGAACATGGAGTTAAGGTTGACCAGGAACACTCCAAACACCTAGAGAGAGAGTTAGTGTGTGTCTGAGTGTTTGAGTGTGTTTGTGTGTCTCTCACCATCATGAAGACGAAAGGCAGGGCGATGGGGACGTTGGCCCATAGCGAAGGAGGAGACAGAGGCTGAGACCAGGAACGCTAGACTGGCCGCAGCGAGACTGACCAGGGACATCGTCAGTGTGAAGAGCAGGAACGCTGTGAAGGCTGGCTTCAGACCTGGTGGAGAGAGAGATTTACATTTTATCATAGAAGGAAGTGTGTGTGTGTGTTCTGACCTGTGTGTGTGTGTGTGTTCTGACCTGTGTGTGTGTGTGTGTGTGTGTGTGTGTGTGTGTGTGTGTGTGTGTTCTGACCTGTGTGTGTGTGTGTGTGTTCTGACCTGTGTGTATGTGTGTTCTGACCTGTGTGTGTGTGTGTGTGTGTTCTGACCTGTGTGTATGTGTGTTCTGACCTGTGTGTGTGTGTGTGTTCTGACCTGTGTGTGTGTGTGTGTGTGTTCTGACCTATGTGTGTGTGTTCTGACCTGTGTGTGTTGTGTGATGGCTGTGTGGTTCATACCCATCATATAGTAGGTGATGGCTGTGTGGTTCATACCCATCATATAGTAGGTGATGGCTGTATGGTTCATACCCATCATATAGTAGGTGATGGCTGTATGGTTCATACCCATCATATAGTAGGTGATGGCTGTGTGGTTCATACCCATCATATAGTAGGTGATGGCTGTGGTTCATACCCATCATATAGTAGGTGATGGCTGTGTGTGTGGTTCATACCCATCATATAGTAGGTGATGGCTGTATGGTTCATACCCATCATATAGTAGGTGATGGCTGTGTGTGTGGTTCATACCCATCATATAGTAGGTGATGGCTGTATGGTTCATACCCATCATATAGTAGGTGATGGCTGTGTGTGTGGTTCATACCCATCATATAGTAGGTGATGGCTGTGTGGTTCATACCCATCATATAGTAGGTGATGGCTGTATGGTTCATACCCATCATATAGTAGGTGATGGCTGTATGGTTCATACCCATCATATAGTAGGTGATGGCTGTGTGGTTCATACCCATCATATAGTAGGTGATGGCTGTGTGGTTCATACCCATCATATAGTAGGTGATGGCTGTGTGGTTCATACCCATCATATAGTAGGTGATGGCTGTATGGTTCATACCCATCATATAGTAGGTGATGGCTGTGTGGTTCATACCCATCATATAGTAGGTGATGGCTGTGTGTGTGGTTCATACCCATCATATAGTAGGTGATGGCTGTATGGTTCATACCCATCATATAGTAGGTGATGGCTGTGTGGTTCCATACCCATCATATAGTAGGTGATGGCTGTGTGGTTCATACCCATCATATAGTAGGTGATGGCTGTGTGGTTCATACCCATCATATAGTAGGTGATGGCTGTATGGTTCATACCCATCATATAGTAGGTGATGGCTGTATGGTTCATACCCATCATATAGTAGGTGATGGCTGTGTGGTTCATACCCATCATATAGTAGGTGATGGCTGTGTGGTTCATACCCATCATATAGTAGGTGATGGCTGTGTGTGTGGTTCATACCCACCCATCATATAGTAGGTGATGGCTGTATGGTTCATACCCATCATATAGTAGGTGATGGCTGTGTGTGTGGTTCATACCCATCATATAGTAGGTGATGGCTGTATGATTCATACCCATCATATAGTAGGTGATGGCTGTGTGTGTGGTTCATACCCATCATATAGTAGGTGATGGCTGTGTGGTTCATACCCATCATATAGTAGGTGATGGCTGTATGGTTCATACCCATCATATAGTAGGTGATGGCTGTATGGTTCATACCCATCATATAGTAGGTGATGGCTGTGTGGTTCATACCCATCATATAGTGAGGTGATGGCTGCTGTGGTTCATACCCATCATATAGTAGGTGATGGCTGTGTGGTTCATACCCATCATATAGTAGGTGATGGCTGTATGGTTCATACCCATCATATAGTAGGTGATGGCTGTGTGGTTCATACCCATCATATAGTAGGTGATGGCTGTGTGTGTGGTTCATACCCATCATATAGTAGGTGATGGCTGTATGGTTCATACCCATCATATAGTAGGTGATGGCTGTGTGGTTCATACCCATCATATAGTAGGTGATGGCTGTGTGGTTCATACCCATCATATAGTAGGTGATGGCTGTGTGGTTCATACCCATCATATAGTAGGTGATGGCTGTGTGGTTCATACCCATCATATAGTAGGTGATGGCTGTGTGGTTCATACCCATCATATAGTAGGTGATGGCTGTGTGGTTCATACCCATCATATAGTAGGTGATGGCTGTGTGTGTGGTTCATACCCATCATATAGTAGGTGATGGCTGTGTGGTTCATACCCATCATATAGTAGGTGATGGCTGTATGGTTCATACCCATCATATAGTAGGTGATGGCTGTGTGGTTCATACCCATCATATAGTAGGTGATGGCTGTGTGGTTCATACCCATCATATAGTAGGTGATGGCTGTGTGGTTCATACCCATCATATAGTAGGTGATGGCTGTATGGTTCATACCCATCATATAGTAGGTGATGGCTGTGTGGTTTCATACCCATCATTCAGGTGATGGCTGTGTGGTTCATACCCATCATATAGTAGGTGATGGCTGTGTGGTTCATACCCATCATATAGTAGGTGATGGCTGTATGGTTCATACCCATCATATAGTAGGTGATGGCTGTGTGTGTGGTTCATACCCATCATATAGTAGGTGATGGCTGTATGGTTCATATAGTAAGGTGATGGCTGGTGTGTTCATACCCATCATATAGTAGGTGATGGCTGTGTGGTTCATACCCATCATATAGTAGGTTCTGTGGTGTGTGGTTCATACCCATCATATAGTAGGTGATGGCTGTGTGGTTCATACCCATCATATAGTAGGTGATGGCTGTGTGGTTCATACCCATCATATAGTAGGTGATGGCTGTATGGTTCATACCCATCATATAGTAGGTGATGGCTGTGTGTGGTTCATACCCATCATATAGTAGGTGATGGCTGTATGGTTCATACCCATCATATAGTATGTGATGGCTGTGTGGTTCATACCCATCATATAGTTGGTGATGGCTGTATGGTTCATACCCATCATATAGTAGGTGATGGCTGTATGGTTCATACCCATCATATAGTAGGTGATGGCTGTGTGTATGGTTCATACCCATCATATAGTAGGTGATGGCTGTATGGTTCATACCCATCATATAGTAGGTGATGGCTGTGTGTGTGGTTCATATAGTAGGTGATACCCATCATATAGTAGGTGATGGCTGTGTGGTTCATACCCATCATATAGTAGGTGATGGCTGTGTGGTTCATACCCATCATATAGTAGGTGATGGCTGTATGGTTCATACCCATCATATAGTAGGTGATGGCTGTGTGTGTGGTTCATACCCATCATATAGTAGGTGATGGCTGTGTGGTTCATACCCATCATATAGTAGGTGATGGCTGTGTGGTTCATACCCATCATATAGTAGGTGATGGCTGTGTGTGTGGTTCATACCCATCATATAGTAGGTGATGGCTGTGTGGTTCATACCCATCATATAGTAGGTGATGGCTGTATGGTTCATACCCATCATATAGTAGGTGATGGCTGTATGGTTCATACCCATCATATAGTAGGTGATGGCTGTGTGGTTCATACCCATCATATAGTAGGTGATGGCTGTGTGGCTGTATGGTTCATACCCATCATATAGTAGGTGATGGCTGTGTGGTTCATACCCATCATATAGTAGGTGATGGCTGTGTGGTTCATACCCATCATATAGTAGGTGATGGCTGTGTGTGTGGTTCATACCCATCATATAGTAGGTGAGGCTGATGTTCATACCCATCTGTGTGTGGTTCATACCCATCATATAGTAGGTGATGGCTGTGTGGTTCATACCCATCATATAGTAGGTGATGGCTGTGTGGTTCATACCCATCATATAGTAGGTGATGGCTGCCTGGTTCATACCCATCATATAGTAGGTGATGGCTGTGTGGTTCATACCCATCATATAGTAGGTGATGGCTGTGTGGTTCATACCCATCATATAGTAGGTGATGGCTGTGTGTGTGGTTCATACCCATCATATAGTAGGTGATGGCTGTGTGGTTCATACCCATCATATAGTAGGTGATGGCTGTGTGTGTGGTTCATACCCATCATATAGTAGGTGATGGCTGTGTGGTTCATACCCATCATATAGTAGGTGATGGCTGTACCCATCATATGGTTCATACCCATCATATAGTAGGTGATGGCTGTGTGGTTCATACCCATCATATAGTAGGTGATGGCTGTGTGGTTCATACCCATCATATAGTAGGTGATGGCTGTGTGGTTCATACCCATCATATAGTAGGTGATGGCTGTGTGGTTCATACCCATCATATAGTAGGTGTTGTGTGTATGGTTCATACCCATCATATAGTAGGTACCCATGTAGGTGCTGCTATGGTTCATACCCATCATATAGTAGGTGATGGCTGTATGGTTCATACCCATCATATAGTAGGTGATGGCTGTGTGTGTGGTTCATACCCATCATATAGTAGGTGATGGCTGTATGGTTCATACCCATCATATAGTAGGTGATGGCTGTGTGGTTCATACCCATCATATAGTAGGTGATGGCTGTGTGGTTCATACCCATCATATAGTAGGTGATGGCTGTGTGGTTCATACCCATCATATAGTAGGTGATGGCTGTGTGGTTCATACCCATCATATAGTAGGTGATGGCTGTGTGGTTCATACCCATCATATAGTAGGTGATGGCTGTGTGGTTCATACCCATCATATAGTAGGTGATGGCTGTGATGGTGTGGTTCATACCCATCATATAGTAGGTGATGGCTGTGTGTGTGGTTCATACCCATCATATAGTAGGTGATGGCTGTATGGTTCATACCCATCATATAGTAGGTGATGGCTGTGTCATATGTGGTTCATACCCATCATATAGTAGGTGATGGCTGTGTGGTTCATACCCATCATATAGTAGGTGATGGCTGTATGGTTCATACCCATCATATAGTAGGTGATGGCTGTGTGGTTCATACCCATCATATAGTAGGTGATGCTGCTGTACCCATCATATGGTTCATACCCATCATATAGTAGGTGATGGCTGTGTGTGTGGTTCATACCCATCATATAGTAGGTGATGGCTGTATGGTTCATACCCATCATATAGTAGGTGATGGCTGTGTGGTTCATACCCATCATATAGTAGGTGATGGCTGTGTGTGTGGTTCATACCCATCATATAGTAGGTGATGGCTGTATGGTTCATACCCATCATATAGTAGGTGATGGCTGTGTGTGTGGTTCATACCCATCATATAGTAGGTGATGGCTGTGTGGTTCATACCCATCATATAGTAGGTGAGGTGATGGCATATAGTAGGTGATGGCTGGTTCATACCCATCATATAGTAGGTGATGGCTGTGTGGTTCATACCCATCATATAGTAGGTGATGGCTGTGTGGTTCATACCCATCATATAGTAGGTGATGGCTGTATGGTTCATACCCATCATATAGTAGGTGATGGTTGTGTGGTTCATACCCATCATATAGTAGGTGATGGCTGTGGTTCATACCCATCATATAGTGTGATGGCTGTGGTTCATACCCATCATATAGTAGGTGATGGCTGTATGGTTCATACCCATCATATAGTAGGTGATGGCTGTATGGTTCATACCCATCATATAGTAGGTGATGGCTGTGTGTGTGGTTCATACCCATCATATAGTAGGTGATGGCTGTGTGGTTCATACCCATCATATAGTAGGTGATGGCTGTGTGTTTGGTTCATACCCATCATATAGTAGGTGATGGCTGGTTGGTTCATACCCATCATATAGTAGGTGATGGCTGTGTGGTTCATACCCATCATATAGTAGGTGATGGCTGTGTGGTTCATACCCATCATATAGTAGGTGATGGCTGTGTGGTTCATACCCATCATATAGTAGGTGATGGCTGTGTGGTTCATACCCATCATATAGTAGGTGATGGCTGCGTGTGTGGTTCATACCCATCATATAGTAGGTGATGGCTGTGTGGTTCATACCCATCATATAGTAGGTGATGGCTGTATGGTTCATACCCATCATATAGTAGGTGATGGCTGTGTGTGTGGTTCATACCCATCATATAGTAGGTGATGGCTGTGTGGTTCATACCCATCATATAGTAGGTGATGGCTGTGTGGTTCATACCCATCATATAGTAGGTGATGGCTGTATGGTTCATACCCATCATATAGTAGGTGATGGTTGTGTGTATGGTTCATACCCATCATATAGTAGGTGATGGCTGTGTGTGTGGTTCATACCCATCATATAGTAGGTGATGGCTGTGTGGTTCATACCCATCATATAGTAGGTGATGGCTGTGTGGTTCATACCCATCATATAGTAGGTGATGGTTGTGTGTATGGTTCATACCCATCATATAGTAGGTGATGGCTGTGTGTGTGGTTCATACCCATCATATAGTAGGTGATGGCTGTGTGGTTCATACCCATCATATAGTAGGTGATGGCTGTGTGGTTCATACCCATCATATAGTAGGTGATGGCTGTATGGTTCATACCCATCATATAGTAGGTGATGGCTGTGTGTGTGGTTCATACCCATCATATAGTAGGTGATGGCTGTGATGGTTCATACCCATCATATAGTAGGTGATGGCTGTGTGGTTCATACCCATCATATAGTAGGTGATGGCTGTGTGTGTGGTTCATACCCATCATATAGTAGGTGATGGCTGTATGGTTCATACCCATCATATAGTAGGTGATGGCTGTGTGGTTCATACCCATCATATAGTAGGTGATGGCTGTGTGGTTCATACCCATCATATAGTAGGTGATGGCTGTGTGGTTCATACCCATCATATAGTAGGTGATGGCTGTGTGGTTCATACCCATCATATAGTAGGTGATGGCTGTGTGGTTCATACCCATCATATAGTAGGTGATGGCTGTGTGGTTCATACCCATCATATAGTAGGTGATGGCTGATGTGTGTGGTTCATACCCATCATATAGTAGGTGATGGCTGTGTGGTTCATACCCATCATATAGTAGGTGATGGCTGTATGGTTCATACCCATCATATAGTAGGTGATGGCTGTGTGGTTCATACCCATCATATAGTAGGTGATGGCTGTGTGGTTCATACCCATCATATAGTAGGTGATGGCTGTGTGGTTCATACCCATCATATAGTAGGTGATGGCATATAGTAGGTGATGTGTGTGGTTCATACCCATCATATAGTAGGTGATGGCTGTGTGTGTGGTTCATACCCATCATATAGTAGGTGATGGCTGTGTGGTTCATACCCATCATATAGTAGGTGATGGTTCATACCCATCTGTGTGTGTGGTTCATACCCATCATATAGTAGGTGATGGCTGTGTGGTTCATACCCATCATATAGTAGGTGATGGCTGTGTGGTTCATACCCATCATATAGTAGGTGATGGCTGTGTGGTTCATACCCATCATATAGTAGGTGATGGCTGTGTGGTTCATACCCATCATATAGTAGGTGATGGCTGTGTGTGTGGTTCATACCCATCATATAGTAGGTGATGGCTGTGTGGTTCATACCCATCATATAGTAGGTGATGGCTGTGTGGTTCATACCCATCATATAGTAGGTGATGGCTGTGTGGTTCATACCCATCATATAGTAGTAGGTGATGGCTGTGTGGTTCATACCCATCATATAGTAGGTGATGGCTGTGTGGTTCATACCCATCATATAGTAGGTGATGGCTGTGTGTGGTTCATACCCATCATATAGTAGGTGATGGCTGTGTGGTTCATACCCATCATATAGTAGGTGATGGCTGTGTGGTTCATACCCATCATATAGTAGGTGATGGTTCATACCCATCATATAGTAGGTGATGGCTGTGGTTCATACCCATCATATAGTAGGTGATGGCTGTGTGGTTCATACCCATCATATAGTAGGTGATGGCTGTAGGTGATGGCTGTGGTTCATACCCATCATATAGTAGGTGATGGCTGTGTGGTTCATACCCATCATATAGTAGGTGATGGCTGTGTGTGTGGTTCATACCCATCATATAGTAGGTGATGGCTGTGTGGTTCATACCCATCATATAGTAGGTGATGGCTGTATGGTTCATACCCATCATATAGTAGGTGATGGCTGGTTCATACCCATCATATAGTAGGTGATGGCTGTGTGGTTCATACCCATCATATAGTAGGTGATGGCTGTGTGTGTGGTTCATACCCATCATATAGTAGGTGATGGCTGTGTGTGTGGTTCATACCCATCATATAGTAGGTGATGGCTGTATGGTTCATACCCATCATATAGTAGGTGATGGCTGTGTGGTTCATACCCATCATATAGTAGGTGATGGCTGTGTGGTTCATACCCATCATATAGTAGGTGATGGCTGTGTGGTTCATACCCATCATATAGTAGGTGATGGCTGTGTGGTTCATACCCATCATATAGTAGGTGATGGCTGTGTGGTTCATACCCATCATATAGTAGGTGATGGTTGTGTGGTTCATACCCATCATATAGTAGGTGATGGCTGTATGGTTCATACCCATCACATAGTAGGTGATGGCTGTGTGGTTCATACCCATCATATAGTAGGTGATGGCTGTATGGTTCATACCCATCATATAGTAGGTGATGGCTGTGTGTGTGGTTCATACCCATCATATAGTAGGTGATGGCTGTGTGGTTCATACCCATCATATAGTAGGTGATGGCTGTGTGTGTGGTTCATACCCATCATATAGTAGGTGATGGCTGTGTGGTTCATACCCATCATATAGTAGGTGATGGCTGTGTGTGTGGTTCATACCCATCATATAGTAGGTGATGGCTGTGTGTGTGGTTCATACCCATCATATAGTAGGTGATGGCTGTATGGTTCATACCCATCATATAGTAGGTGATGGCTGTGTGTATGGTTCATACCCATCATATAGTAGGTGATGGCTGTGTGGTTCATACCCATCATATAGTAGGTGATGGCTGTGTGGTTCATACCCATCATATAGTAGGTGATGGCTGTGTGTGTGGTTCATACCCATCATATAGTAGGTGATGGCTGTGTGTGTGGTCCATACCCATCATATAGTAGGTGATGGCTGTGTGGTTCATACCCATCATATAGTAGGTGATGGCTGTGTGGTTCATACCCATCATATAGTAGGTGATGGCTGTGTGGTTCATACCCATCATATAGTAGGCGATGGCTGAGAAGATGAGGATAGGGACAATGCGGTTGGGGATGAGGTCAGCGAATATCTTGGACAGGAAGTAGACGGACGTGCGGTAGTACCCACTAGAGTTCTCATGGCTGAAACACACACAGACAGAGAGTCAGAACACAGAGAGCGAGTCAGAACACACACAGAGAGTCAGAACACACACAGAGAGTCAGAATACACACAGAGAGTCAGAATACACACAGAGTCAGAATACACCGAGCGAGTCAGAACACACACCGAGCGAGTCAGAACACACACCGAGCGAGTCAGAACACACACAGAGCGAGTCAGAACACACACAGAGAGTCAGAACACACACAGAGAGTCAGAACACACACAGAGAGTCAGAACACACACAGAGAGTCAGAACACACACAGAGAGTCGAACACACACAGAGAGTCAGAACACACACAGAGAGTCAGAATACACACAGAGAGTCAGAATACACACAGAGAGAGTCAGAACACACAGAGCGAGTCAGAACACACACCGAGCGAGTCAGAACACACACCGAGCGAGTCAGAACACACACAGAGCGAGTCAGAACACACACCGAGCGAGTCAGAACACACACCGAGCGAGTCAGAACACACACCGAGCGAGTCAGAACACACACCGAGCGAGTCAGAACACACACAGAGAGTCAGAACACACACAGAGAGTCAGAACACACACAGAGAGTCAGAACACAGAGAGAGAGAGTCAGAACACACACAGAGAGTCAGAACACACACAGAGAGTCAGAACACACACAGAGAGTCAGAACACACACAGAGAGTCAAAACACAGAGAGAGAGAGTCAGAACACAGAGAGAGAGAGTCAGAACACACACAAACACACAGAGAGAGAGTCAGAAGACAGAGAGAGAGAGTCAGACACACACAGAGTCAGAACACACAAACACACAGAGAGAGTCAGAACACACACAAACACAGAGAGAGAGAGTCAGAACACACACAAACACACAGAGAGAGAGTCAGAACACACACAAACACACAGAGAGAGAGTCAGAACACACACAAACACACAGAGAGAGAGTCAGAACACACACAGAGAGTCAGAACACATACAAACAGAAAGACTCACATGAACAGAGCTCTCTCATTGATGAAGAGTTCCACAGCTGAAAGATTCCCAAACACCATGTTGATGATGAGGAAAAAGAATGCTCCCATCCTGAGAGAGAGAGAGAGAGAGAGAGAGAGAGAGAGAGAGAGAGAGAGAGAGAGAGAGAGAGAGAGAGAGAGAGAGAGAGAGAGAGAGAGAGAGAGAGAGAGAGGAGAGAGAGAGAGCGAGAGAGAGAGAGAGAGAGAATAAAGAATAGATACTGCTGCACTGTGAGACGGACAGACAAGACAGACAGGACAGACAGGACAGACACCTGTTCTGTAGGGCTTCAGGTAGAGTCAGGGGGATCTGGTAGTAGATTAGGCCGACCAGCAGAGCGAAGAAGATGTTGAGGGCCAGCTGAGCGTACGATGTCTGGGGGTTCCTGAGAGAGTTCACCATCATACGACCACCCACTATCCTCATCTAGAGAACACACACACACAGCCTCATACAGTATCCTCATCTAGAGAACACACTCACACAGTATCCTCATCTAGAGAACACACACACACAGTATCCTCATCTAGAGAACACACACACACAGTATCCTCATCTAGAGAACACACACACACAGTATCCTCATCTAGAGAACACACACACACAGTATCCTCATCTAGAGAACACACACACAGCCTCACACAGTATCCTCATCTAGAGAACACACACACACAGTATCCTCATCTAGAGAACACACACACACACAGTCACACAGCCTCACACAGTATCCTCCTCTTCAACACATTATATAACAGAACCACACATCTAGATAACACTTTTCATAGTGCCAGGTGGCCCAAAGTTCATAATGAGTTTACAACTTAATGATAAACTCAGAGCACACAAACAAACACTCCATAATAACTCTCAACTCTAACAGTTCTAGAATGCTCAACTCTAACAGTTCTAGAACGCTCAACTCTAACAGTTCTAGAAAGCTCAACTCTAACAGTTCTAGAACTCTCAACTCTAACAGTTCTAGAACTCTCAACTCTAACAGTTCTAGAACTCTCAACTCTAACAGTTCTAGAACTCTCAACTCTAACAGTTCTGGAACGCTCAGCTATACAGCTATCTAGAGAACACACAGTCACACAGTATCCTCATCTAGAGAACACACACAGTCACACAGCCTCACACACACAGTATCTTCATCTAGAGAACACACACACACACAGTGTCCTCATCTAGAGAACACACACACACAGCCTCACACACACACAGCCACACAGTATCCTCATCTAGAGAACACACACACACAGTATCCTCATCTAGAGAACACACACAGCCTCACACAGTATCTTCATCTAGAGAACACACACACACAGCCTCACACAGTATCCTCATCTAGAGAACACACACACACACACACACACACACACACACACACACACACACACACACACACACACACACACACACACACACACACACACACACACACACACACACACACACACACACACACACACACACACACACACACACACACACACACACACACACACAGCCTCATACAGTATCCTCCTCTAGAGAACACACACACACAGCCTCATACAGTATCCTCATCTAGAGAACACACACACCACACACACACAGCCTCACACAGTATCCTCATCTAGAGAACACACACACACAGCCTCACACAGTATTCTCATCTAGAGAACACACACACACAGTCACACAGTATCCTCATCTAGAGAACACACACACACACAGTATCCTCATCTAGAGAACACACACACACAGCCTCACACAGTATCCTCATCTAGAGAACACACACACAGCCTCACACAGTATCCTCATCTAGAGAACACACACACACAGTATCCTCATCTAGAGAACACACACACACAGTATCCTCATCTAGAGAACACACAGTCACACAGTATCCTCATCTAGAGAACACACACACACAGTATCCTCATCTAGAGAACACACACACACAGTATCCTCATCTAGAGAACACACACAGTATCCTCATTTAGAAAACACACACACACACAGTATCCTCATTTAGAAAACACACACACAGTATCCTCATCTAGAGAACACACACACAGTATCCTCATTTAGAGAACACACACACACACAGTATCCTCATCTAGAGAACACACACACACAGCCTCACACAGTATCCTCATCTAGAGAACACACACACACAGCCTCACACAGTATCCTCATCTAGAGAATCTCCACTGGCTTCCAGTTGAAGCTCGCATCCGCTACAAGACCATGGTGCTTGCCTACGGAGCTGTGAGGGGAACGGCACCTCAGTACCTCCAGGCTCTGATCAGGCCCTACACCCAAACAAGGGCACTGCGTTCATCCACCTCTGGCCTGCTCGCCTCCCTACCACTGAGGAAGTACAGCTCCCGCTCAGCCCAGTCAAAACTGTTCGCTGCTCTGGCCCCCCAATGGTGGAACAAACTCCCTCACGACGCCAGGACAGCGGAGTCAATCACCACCTTCCGGAGAACCTGAAACCCCACCTCTTTAAGGAATACCTAGGATAGGATAAAGTAATCCTTCTCACCCCCCTTTAAGATTTAGATGCACTATTGTAAAGTGACTGTTCCACTGGATGTCATAAGGTGAATGCACCAATTTGTAAGTCGCTCTGGATAAGAGCGTCTGCTAAATGACTTAAATGTAATGTAAATGTAAATCTAGAGAACACACACACACAGCCTCATACAGTATCCTCCTCTAGAGAACACACACACACAGTATCCTCATCTAGAGAACACACACACACACACACACAGCCTCACACAGTATCCTCATCTAGAGAACACACACACACAGTATCCTCATCTAGAGAACACACACACACACAGTATCCTCATCTAGAGAACACACACACACAGCCTCACACAGTATCCTCATCTAGAGAACAAACACACACAGCCTCACACAGTATCCTCATCTAGAGAACACACACACACACACAGCCTCATACAGTATCATCCTCTAGAGAACACACACACACAGCCTCATACGGTATCCTCATCTAGAGAACACACACACACACAGTATCCTCATCTAGAGAACACACACACACAGTATCCTCATCTAGAGAACACACACACAGCCTCACACAGTATCCTCATCTAGAGAACACACACACAGCCTCACACAGTATCCTCATCTAGAGAACACACACACAGCCTCACACAGTATCCTCATCTAGAGAACAACACACACACAGCCTCATACAGTATCCCTCTAGAGAACACACACACACAGCCTCACACAGTATCCTCATCTAGAGAACACACACACACAGTATCCTCATCTAGAGAACACACACACACAGTATCCTCATCTAGAGAACACACACACACAGTATCCTCCTCTAGAGAACACACACACACAGCCTCCCACAGTATCCTCATCTAGAGAACACACACACACAGCCTCCCACAGTATCCTCCTCTAGAGAACACACACACACAGCCACACAGCCTCCCACAGTATCCTCCTCTTCAACACATTATATAACAGAACCACACAGTATCCTCCTCTTCAACACATTATATAACAGAACCACACATCTAGATAACACTTTTCATAGTGCCAGGTGGCCCAAAGTTCATAATGAGTTTACAACTTAATGATAAACTCAGAGCACACAAACAAACACTCCATAATAACTCTCAACTCTAACAGTTCTAGAACGCTCAACTCTAACAGTTCTAGAACGCTCAACTCTAACAGTTCTAGAAGGCTCAACTCTAACAGTTCTAGAACGCTCAACTCTAACAGTTCTGGAACGCTCAGCTATACAGTTCTGGAACTCTCGCTGTGAGGGTTCAGACAGAGCTCAGTGATTAGCTGACCTGGTACCAGAAGGAGGTGACGTAGTCGGCCTTCTGTCCCTGACCTCCGACCCCTCCCTCCAGACCCTGGGTCAAATGGTCCAGCTCCTCCACCACCCTCTGGTACTGAGTTGACTGTCTGTAGCTCACAGCCAGAAGGTTGCTGTTGTCACAGTTCTCCTTATCATCTAGGGAGGAGAGGTTAGGGTCAGCAGAGGTTAGCGTCTGTAGGGTGTGTGTGTGTGTGTGTGTGTGTGTGTGTGTGTGTATGTGTATGTGTGTGTGTACCATAGTTAAATGAAGTGATGTCTAGTGTAGACTGAGCCTCTCCGTTAGTGACGTCCAAGAAGAAGTCAGAGGGGTTGTTGAACGGCTCACAGTGATACCCTACAACACAACAACAACAACAACATCAACAACAGTGATACCCTGCAACACAACAACAACAACAACAACAACATCAACAACAGTGATACCCTGCAACACAACACAACAACAACAGTGATACCCTGCAACACAACAACAGCAACAACAACAACAGTGATACCCTACAACACAACAACAACAACAGTGATACCCTGCAACACAACAACAACAACAGTGATACCCTGCAACACAACAACAACAACAGTGATACCCTGCAACACAACAACAACAACAACAGTGATACCCTGCAACACAACAACAACAACAACAGTGATACCCTGCAACACAACAACAACAACAACAGTGATACCCTGCAACACAACAACAACAACAGTGATACCCTGCAACAACAACAACAACAACAGTGATACCCTACAACACAACAACAACAACAACAGTGATACCCTACAACACAACAACAACAACAACAGTGATACCCTACAACACAACAACAACAACAACAGTGATACCCTACAACACAACAACAACAACAACAGTGATACCCTACAACACAACAACAACAACAACAGTGATACCCTGCAACACAACACAACAACATCAACAACAGTGATACCCTACAACACAACAACAACAACAACAGTGATACCCTGCAACACAACAACAACAACAGTGATACCCTGCAACAACAACAACAACAACAGTGATACCCTGCAACAACAACAACAACAACAGTGATACCCTACAACACAACAACAACAACAACAGTGATACCCTACAACACAACAACAACAACAACAGTGATACCCTGCAACACAACAACAACAACAACAACAACAACAGTGATACCCTGCAACACAACAACAACAACAGTGATACCCTGCAACACAACAACAACAGTGATACTCTGCAACACAACAACAACAACAACAACAGTGATACCCTGCAACACAACAACAACAGCAACAACAACAGTGATACCCTACAACACAACAACAAAAACAACAACAACAACAACAGTGATACCCTGCAACACAACAACAACAACAGTGATACCCTACAACACAACAACAACAACAACAGTGATACCCTACAACACAACAACAACAGCAACAACAACAGTGATACCCTACAACACAACAACAAAAACAACAACAACAACAGTGATACCCTGCAACACAACAACAACAACAGTGATACCCTACAACACAACAACAACAACAACAGTGATACCCTACAACACAACAACAGTGATACCCTGCAACACAACAACAACAACATCAACAACAGTGATACCCTGCAACACAACAACAACAGTGATACCCTGCAACACAACAACAACATCAACAACAGTGATACCCTGCAACACAACAACAACAGTGATACCCTACAACACAACAACAACAACAACAGTGATACCCTACAACACAACAACAACAACAACAACAGTGATACCCTGCAACACAACAACAACAACATCAACAACAACAACAACAGTGATACCCACCCACCCTCCCTCCCTCCTCTCCTCACCCAAGTCAGTGAAGTAGCTCAGGGCCTTCCCAGCAGCTCCAGTGTACACTACCTCCTCCCTCTCTCTCCTTCACTCTCTCCCTCCCGCCCTCCCTCCCCTCTCCTCCCTTCCTCCATGTCTTACCCAAGTCAGTGAAGTAGCTCAGGGCCTTCCCAGCAGCTCCAGCGTACCTCACCTCTCCTCCCTCCCTCCCTCCCTTACCCAAGTCAGTAAAGTAGCTCAGGGCCTTCCCAGCAGCTCCAGCGTACACCAACTCTCCTCGGTGCATCAGGGTCAGGTGGTCAAAGCGGCTGAAGATTGAGTAACGAGGCTGATGGATGGAGAACACGATAGTCTTACCGCTTCTAGACAGCCTGGGACACACACACACACACAGAGAGAGAGAGACACAGAGAGAGTCAGACACAGAGAGAGAGACAGTCAGACACAGAGAGAGTCAGACACAGAGAGAGTCAGACACAGAGAGAGAGAGAGAGAGAGAGAGAGAGAGAGAGAGAGAGAGAGAGAGTCAGACACACAGACAGACAGACAGACAGACAGACAGACAGACAGACAGAGTCAGACAGACACACAGAGAGAGAGACAGAGAGAGAGAGAGAGAGAGAGAGAGAGAGAGAGAGAGAGAGAGAGAGAGAGAGAGAGAGAGAGAGAGAGAGAGAGAGAGAGAGAGAGACAGACACACAGAGAGAGAGAGAGAGAGAGAGAGAGAGAGAGAGAGAGAGAGAGAGAGAGAGAGTCAGACACACAGACAGAGAGAGAGACAGAGTGTCAGACACAGACACACAGAGAGAGAGTCAGACACACACACACAGAGAGAGAGTCAGACACAGAGAGAGAGAGAGTCAGACACACAGAGAGAGAGATTCAGACACAGAGAGAGAGTCAGCCACACAGAGAGAGAGAGTCAGACACAGAGAGAGAGAGAGAGTCAGACACAGAGAGAGAGAGTCAGACACACACAGAGAGAGAGACACAGAGAGAGAGTCAGACACACACACACACACAGAGAGAG
The DNA here is from genome assembly GCF_021184085.1 of Oncorhynchus gorbuscha. Taxonomy (NCBI): domain Eukaryota; kingdom Metazoa; phylum Chordata; class Actinopteri; order Salmoniformes; family Salmonidae; genus Oncorhynchus; species Oncorhynchus gorbuscha. Next base: position 19,657 of record NW_025747137.1, read on the forward strand.
AGTCAGACACACACACGGAGCGAGAGAGAGTCAGACACACAGAGAGAGAGTCAGACACACACACGGAGCGAGAGAGAGTCAGACACACAGAGAGAGAGTCAGACACACAGAGAGAGAGAGACAGAGAGAGAGAGAGTCAGACACACACACGGAGCGAGAGAGAGTCAGACACAAAGAGAGAGAGAGAGAGAGAGAGAGAGAGAGAGAGAGAGAGAGTCAGACACACAGAGAGAGAGAGTCAGCCACACAGAGAGAGAGAGTCAGCCACACAGAGAGAGAGAGAGTCAGACACACAGAGAGAGAGAGAGTCAGACACACAGAGAGAGAGAGAGTCAGACACACAG
>NW_025747137.1:25000-67500 GCF_021184085.1 Oncorhynchus gorbuscha
TACATCCAGTCACTACATCATCACTAAATCATCACTACATCCAGTCACTACATCATCACTACATCCAGTCACTACAACATCACTACAACATCACTACATCTAGTCACTACATCATCACTACATCCAGTCACTACATCCAGTCACTACAACATCACTACATCATCACTACATCCAGTCACTACAACATCACTACAACATCACTACAACATCACTACATCCAGTCACTACATCATCACTACATCCAGTCACTACATCATCACTACATCATCACTACATCATCACTACATCATCACTACATCCAGTCACTACATCATCACTACATCCAGTCACTACATCATCACTACATCCAGTCACTACAACATCACTACATCATCACTACATCATCACTACATCATCACCACATCCAGTCACTACAACATCACTACATCATCACTACATCATCACTACATCCAGTCACTACATCATCACTACAACATCACTACATCATCACTACATCATCACTACATCATCACTACATCCAGTCACTACAACATCACTACATCCAGTCACTACAACATCACTACATCATCACTACATCATCACTAAATCATCACTACATCATCACTACATCCAGTCACTACATCATCACTACATCCAGTCACTACATCATCACTACATCCAGTCACTACATCATCACTACATCATCACTACATCCAGTCACTACATCATCACTACATCCAGTCACTACAACATCACTACATCTAGTCACTACATCATCACTACATCATCACTACATCCAGTCACTACATCATCACTACATCCAGTCACTACATCATCACTACATCCAGTCACTACATCATCACTACATCCAGTCACTACAACATCACTACATCATCACTACATCCAGTCACTACATCCAGTCACTACAACATCACTACATCCAGTCACTACATCCAGTCTCTACATCATCACTACATCATCACTACAACATCACTACAACATCACTACAACATCACTACATCATCACTACATCCAGTCACTACATCATCACTACATCATCACTACATCATCACTACATCCAGTCACTACATAATCACTACATCCAGTCACTACATAATATAATATATGCCATTTAGCAGACGCTTTTATCCAAAGCGACTTACAGTCATGTGTGCATACATTCTACGTATGGGTGGTCCCGGGAATCGAACCCACTACCCTGGCGTTACAAGCGCCATGCTCTACCAACTGAGCTACAGAAGGACATCCAGTCACTACATCATCACTACATCATCACTACATCCAGTCACTACAACATCACTACATCCAGTCACTACATCCAGTCACTACATCATCACTACATCATCACTACATCCAGTCACTACATCATCACTACATCATCACTACATAATCACTACATCATCACTACATCATCACTACATCCAGTCACTACATCATCACTACATCATCACTACAACATCACTACATAATCACTACATCATCACTACATCATCACTACAACATCACTACAACATCACTACATCTAGTCACTACATCATCACTACATCCAGTCACTACATCATCACTACATCCAGTCACTACATAATCACTACATCCAGTCACAACATCATCACTACATCCAGTCACTACAACATCACTACATCCAGTCACTACATCATCACTACATCCAGTCGCTACATCATCACTACATCCAGTCACTACATCCAGTCACTACACCATCACTACATCCAGTCACTACAACATCACTACAACATCACTACATCTAGTCACTACATCATCACTACATCCAGTCACTACATCATCACTACATCCAGTCACTACAACATCACTACATCATCACTACATCATCACTACATCCAGTCACTACAACATCACAACAACATCAATACATCATCACTACATCTAGTCACTACAACATCACTACATCTAGTCACTACATCATCACTACATCATCACTACATCCAGTCACTACAACATCACTACATCATCACTACATCATCACTACATCATCACTACATCCAGTCACTACAACCTCACAACAACATCAATACATCATCACTACATCTAGTCACTACAACATCACTACATCATCACTACATCTAGTCACTACATCATCACTACATCCAGTCACTACATCCAGTCACTACATCATCACTACATCATCACTACATCCAGTCACTACAACATCACTACATCATCACTACATCTAGTCACTACATCATCACTACATAATCACTACATCATCACTACATCCAGTCACTACATCATCACTACATCCAGTCACTACATCATCACTACATCCAGTCACTACATCCAGTCACTACACCATCACTACATCCAGTCACTACAACATCACTACAACATCACTACATCTAGTCACTACATCATCACTACATCCAGTCACTACATCATCACTACATCCAGTCACTACATCCAGTCACTACATCATCACTACATCCAGTCACTACAACATCACAACAACATCAATACATCATCACTACATCTAGTCACTACAACATCACTACATCATCACTACATCTAGTCACTACATCATCACTACATCATCACTACATCCAGTCACTACATCATCACTACATCCAGTCACTACATCCAGTCACTACATCATCACTACATCCAGTCACTACATCATCACCACATCCAGTCACTACAACATCACTACAACATCACTACATCTAGTCACTACATCATCACTACATAATCACTACATCATCACTACATCCAGTCACTACATCATCACTACATCCAGTCACTACATCATCACTACATCCAGTCACTACATCCAGTCACTACACCATCACTACATCCAGTCACTACAACATCACTACAACATCACTACATCTAGTCACTACATCATCACTACATCCAGTCACTACATCATCACTACATCCAGTCACTACATCCAGTCACTACATCATCACTACATCCAGTCACTACAACATCACAACAACATCAATACATCATCACTACATCTAGTCACTACAACATCACTACATCATCACTACATCTAGTCACTACATCATCACTACATCATCACTACATCCAGTCACTACATCATCACTACATCCAGTCACTACATCCAGTCACTACATCATCACTACATCCAGTCACTACATCATCACCACATCCAGTCACTACAACATCACTACAACATCACTACATCTAGTCACTACAATATCAATACATCATCACTACATCGTCACTACAACATCACTACAACATCCAGTCACTACAACATCACTACAACATCACTATATCCAGACACTACAACATCACTACAACATCACTACATCCAGTCACTACAACATTACTACAACATTACTACAACATCAATACAACATCACTACATCCAGTCACTGCAACATCACTACATCCAGTCACTACATCATCAATACATCCAGTCACTACAACATCACTACATCCAGTCACAATACATCCAGTCACTACATCCAGTCACTACAACATCACTACATCATCACTACATCATCACTACATCCAGTCACTACATCATCACTACATCCAGTCACTACATCATCACCACATCCAGTCACTACAACATCACTACAACATCACTACATCTAGTCACTACAATATCAATACATCATCACTACATCGTCACTACAACATCACTACAACATCCAGTCACTACAACATCACTACAACATCACTATATCCAGACACTACAACATCACTACAACATCACTACAACATCACTACATCATCACTACATCATCACTACAACATCACTACATCATCACTACATCATCACTACATCCAGTCACTACATCATCACTACAACATCACTACATCATCACTACAACATCACTACATCCAGTCACTACATCATCACTACAACATCACTACATCATCACTACATCATCACTACATCCAGTCACTACAACATCAATACAACCAGTCACTACATCCAGTCACTACATCCAGTCACTACATCCAGTCACATCATCACTACATCATCACTACATCCAGTCACTACAACATCAATACAACCAGTCACTACATCCAGTCACTACATCCAGTCACTACAACATCACTACAACATCACTACAACATCACTACATCCAGTCACTACAACATCACTACATCCAGTCACTACAACATCAATTCGACCAGTCATGACAAAGATACTGGCATCCTTCCTAACTCAGTTGCTGGGAAGGAAGGAAATCGCTCAGTGATTTCACCATGAGGCCAATGGCGACATTAAAACTGTTATAGCTAAACTGTGGACACTAACCACTGATCTAGGACCTGAAGATACTAACCACTGATCTAGGACCTGAAGACACTGTAGATACTAACCACTGATCTAGGACCTGAAGACACTAACCACTGATCTAGGACCTGTAGATACTAACCACTGATCTAGGACCTGAAGACACTGTAGATACTAACCACTGATCTAGGACCTGAAGACACTGTAGATACTAACCACTGATCTAGGACCTGAAGACACTAACCACTGATCTAGGACCTGAAGATACTAACCACTGATCTAGGACCTGAAGACACTAACCACTGATCTAGGACCTGAAGACACTGTAGATACTAACCACTGATCTAGGACCTGAAGACACTGTAGATACTAACCACTGATCTAGGACCTGAAGACACTGTAGATACTAACCACTGATCTAGGACCTGAAGACACTAACCACTGATCTAGGACCTGAAGACACACCCCCCTACCTGATGTCTCTCACCCCCCTTACCTGATCCACCCCCCACACCCCTGCCTGATGTGTCCCCCCCACACCCCTACCTGATGTCTCCCCCCACACACCACACCCCTACCTGATGCCCCCCCACACACCACACCCCTACCTGATGTCCCCCCACACCCCTACCTGATGTCCCCCCCACGCCCCTATCTGATGCCCCCCACACCCCTACCTGATGTCTCCCCCACACACCACACCCCTACCTGATGCCCCCCACACACCACACCCCTACCTGATGTCCCCCCACGCCCTATCTGATGCCCCCCCCACACCCCTATCTGATGCCCCCCCCACACCCCTACCTGATGTCTCCCCCCACACACCACACCCCTACCTGATGCCCCCCCCACCACACCCCTACCTGATGTCTTTGAGGATGTGCTTCTCAGGTCCTGTCTTGTGGCAGAGTCCATTGCTCTCCATGACAGAGTAGTGTAGTCTGGAGAAGGAGACGGTTGGACCAGGCATCTGGAACATCACCTCTGGATCATCTGCTGCTGGCTCTCCATTCTGGGGCTTAGACATCCTCCTCACCGAGAGAGAGAGAAGGAGACAGAGAGAGACAGAGAGAGACAGAGAGAGACAGAGAGAGAGACAGAAGGGAACAGAGAAGAAATGATGTTAGATAGATAAAGAGACAGACATAGAGAGAGGAGTTGTCTGCTGCAGTAGCTATCTAACCTATGTTCTAACTTCCAAGGCAACATATCCCAGATTGCCCTTCCCAAGCCTCTTTACACCCCCTGTCAACCAATCACACAGGGGCATGGGTGTGGCCACACCCTACCAGAGGGCAGGATGTTGAACTTTGAACCTTGGCCTTGACAGCTGCAGGGGCATTGACAACAGGAGAGCACGTGCAACAAACACCTGTCTTCACCAATGATGTATATATAAACCCTAGCTGACGCTATGCATTTGCAACTGAGTGGCTTGAAGCCACCAGTCGGCCATATTGGAACTCCCCGGTAGGAGCAGTACTCCCTAGGAATGAATGGAATTACATTTTTCAAGGACATAATGATATACTCTAATACTTACAGGAAAATGCTTAAATACTATATATATATATATATATATTTGTTATTTTAATGTTTAACATAATATAATTTAAAAGTAACCATAAAGAATAAACGCAGAATAAACGTGTCAAAAGCGAATGTAGACATTAATACACTAATTTATTTTAGCTTCCAGTGAAGGAGGAATACCAAGATGGAGGCACGGTGGCTTCAACACAGCGCCCCCTGTCAGTCATCTAGTGTATTTAGATGGTTGAGTGGTGTCTTCAACACAGCGCCCCCTATCAGTCATCTAGTGTATTTAGATGGCTGAGTGGTGGTTTCAACACAGCGCCCCCTGTCAGTCATCTAGTGTATTTAGATGGCTGAGTGGTGGGTTCAACACAGCGCCCCCTGTCAGTCATCTAGTGTATTTAGATGGTTGAGTGGTGGGTTCAACACAGCGCCCCCTATCAGTCATCTAGTGTATTTAGATGGCTGAGTGGTGTCTTCAACACAGCGCCCCCTGTCAGTCATCTAGTGTATTTAGATGGCTGAGTGGTGGTTTCAACACAGCGCCCCCTGTCAGTCATCTAGTGTATTTAGATGGCTGAGTGGTGGGTTCAACACAGCGCCCCCTGTCAGTCATCTAGTGTATTTAGATGGTTGAGTGGTGGGTTCAACACAGCGCCCCTATCAGTCATCTAGTGTATTTAGATGGCTGAGTGGTGTCTTCAACACAGCGCCCCCTGTCAGTCATCTAGTGTATTTAGATGGCTGAGTGGTGGCTTCAACACAGCGCCCCCTGTCAGTCATCTAGTGTATTTAGATGGCTGAGTGGTGGGTTCAACACAGCGCCCCCTATCAGTCATCTAGTGTATTTAGATGGTTGAGTAGTGGCTTCAACACAGCGCCCCCTGTCAGTCATCTAGTGTATTTAGATGGTTGAGTGGTGGTTTCAACACAGCGCCCCCTATCAGTCATCTAGTGTATTTAGATGGCTGAGTGGTGGGTTCAACACAGCGCCCCCTATCAGTCATCTAGTGTATTTAGATGGCTGAGTGGTGTCTTCAACACAGCGCCCCCTATCAGTCATCTAGTGTATTTAGATGGTTGAGTGGTGTCTTCAACACAGCGCCCCCTGCCAGTCATCTAGTGTATTCATACCAGGTCTGTGTTTCATGTAGTCTTACCCTGGCGTGACGTTTTGATAACCATGGAAATCTCTCTCGGACAAATGACCTTATATCAATATATTCACCTGTAATTACCTCCCGAAAATGAAACGCTAACTCGCCGCTAATACATTTTTGTACCCTACAAAAATAAATTGAACTGTATTTTAAGACGGTTAAATGCTCTACTAATAAAAAAGCCTGTTAGAATTGTAAGTATATGCATGTCCCTTAAGGTCCTTGTGTAATTGTAATGTGATATTGAACTACAATCTCTATTGTTTGTAATATATATATGCTTGTGTTCCCTCATGTGCTTTATGTATTGATTTGTTGTTCATAAAAAAAATATATTTACAAAAAAATATTTTTTTTAACTAGCCGCTAATGTGGCTCTCATTCAGAACTACACATCCAGTCACAAGCTTTTCCCCTCAAGACACATTTCTCCATGCAAACTCTCATCAACAAGTGTCAAGTAACCGAGCAAGTACATATTATAGCCCCCTTTTTTTCTTCTCGCGTAAGTAATTGATATTGTGTATTTCTCACGTGTATTTTTGTTTATTATTTTACAAATGACCTAGCTAACTACATTTAGTATTTTCACATTACTATATTTTTTGTAAATTTACCTTCTGGCTTTTGTATTGAAATAGCTAACGTTAGGTCTCTCCGTTGATCAGAAGTATGTTGCTGTGCTATATACCGGATTGTGTAACCACTTACTTCAATTAGTACACATGTGCATTTTATAAATAAAATAATAAAAGTAATTTGTGTAACTTTTTTTAATGTGGTGACATGCTAGCTACCATTAGCCCACCAGGGAAGGGATATTTATCTTTAATGCTGACTCACCGTTCGTAATTGTAGTGAAGCAGGTCTCGAACCCTCGACCTTCTAGCCCTTATTAATTAAACCCCAGGGGGGTCGTTACACTCATCCCTCCTTTTCAAAGAGCGCGTCCTCGCGCTAGCTTGCGAACCCTACGTTTTTTTAACAGGATCGCGCGCGCGCGCACACACTCCCACCGGCCAAGCACGCGCACTGTGGTGGCTGCAAAGGGTCCGATCCCACTTCTGACACCAGTGTAATGAAACAGGCAGGGAAGCAAGGACTCGAACCCTCGACCTTTCTTGGCCGAAAGTCCAGCGCGCGCTCTAAGCGGCACAGTTGATATCCGCTCTTATAACCCCCCCCCCAGGGTTGTTACAGTAGAGCAGATAGAGGGGACGTTGTTCCAGCTGTAGAGCTGCAGTGACACAACTGTTCTGTTTGGAGTCAGACACGCCCGCTTTACGTTAGTCCGGGAACCATGGCAATGACAGTTGGTTAGCGAGCGTGTCGCCGCTGTTCTGTGTGGAGTCAGACACGCCAGCTTTACGTTAGTCCGGGAACCATGGCAATGACAGTTGGTTAGCGAGCGTGTCGCCGCTGTTCTGTGTGGAGTCAGACACGCCCGCTTTACGTTAGTCCGGGAACCATGGCAATGACAGTTGGTTAGCGAGCGTGTCGCCGCTTAGAAAAGGTCTGACTGCACTAACGGTAAGCTAATGTTAACTAACTAGCTTAGCTAAATATTGCCTGGTGGGTTAGCTAGTTATAGGTACCATGGTTGGCTAGCTAGTTAGGTACCTTGGTTGGCTAGCTAGTTATAGGTACCATGGTTGGCCAGCTAGTTATAGGTACCATGGTTGGCTAGCTAGTTAGGTACCTTGGTTGGCCAGCTAGTTATAGGTACCATGGTTGGCTAGCTAGTTAGGTACCTTGGTTGGCCAGCTAGTTATAGGTACCATGGTTGGCTAGCTAGTTAGGTACCTTGGTTGGCTAGCTAGTTATATGTACCATGGTTGGCTGGCTAGTTAGGTACCATGGTTGGCTAGCTAGTTATAGGTACCATGGTTGGCTAGCTAGTTATAGGTACCATGGCTGGCCAGCTAGTTATAGGTACCATGGTTGGCTAGCTAGTTAGGTACCTTGGTTGGCTAGCTAGTTATATGTACCATGGTTGGCTGGCTAGTTAGGTACCATGGTTGGCTAGCTAGTTATAGGTACCATGGTTGGCTAGCTAGTTATAGGTACCATGGTTGGCCAGCTAGTTATAGGTACCATGGTTGGCTAGCTAGTTATAGGTACCATGGTTGGCCAGCTAGTTATAGGTACCTTGGTTGGCGAGTTAGTTATAGGTACCTTGGTTGGCCATCTAGTTATAGGTACCATGGTTGGCTAGCTAGTTATAGGTACCATGGTTGGCCAGCTAGTTATAGGTACCTTGGTTGGCGAGTTAGTTATAGGTACCTTGGTTGGCCATCTAGTTATAGGTACCATGGTTGGCTAGCTAGTTATAGGTACCATGGTTGGCCAGCTAGTTATAGGTACCTTGGTTGGCGAGTTAGTTATAGGTACCTTGGTTGGCGAGTTAGTTATAGGTACCTTGGTTGGCGAGTTAGTTATAGGTACCTTGGTTGGCGAGTTAGTTACGTACCTTGGTTGGCTAGCTAGTTATAGGCACCATGGTTGGCTAGCTAGTTATAGGTACCATGGTTGGCTGGCTAGTTATAGGTACCTTGGTTGGCTAGCTAGTTAGGTACCATGGCTGGCTAGCTAGTTAGGTACCATGGTTGGCTAGCTAGTTATAGGTACCTTGGTTGGCGAGTTAGTTAGGTACCTTGGTTGGCTAGCTAGTTATAGGTACCTTGGTTGGCGAGTTAGTTAGGTACCTTGGTTGGCTAGCTAGTTATAGGTACCTTGGTTGGCTAGCTAGTTATAGGTACCATGGTTGGCTAGCTAGTTATAGGTACCATGGTTGGCTAGCTAGTTATAGGTACCTTGGTTGGCTAGCTAGTTATAGGTACCATGGTTGGCTGGCTAGTAAGTTAGGTACCTTGGTTGGCTAGTTGGCTACATTAGCTAAGGTTGGCTAGTTAGTTATGTACCTTGGTTGGCTAGTAAGTTAGGTACCATGGTTGGCTAGTTAGTTATGTACCTTGGTTGGCTAGTTAGTTAGGTACCTTGGTTGGCTAGCTAGTTATAGGTACCATGGTTGCCTAGCTAGTTATAGGTACCATGGTTGGCTGGCTAGTAAGTTAGGTACCTTGGTTGGCTAGCTAGTTATAGGTACCATGGTTGGCTAGTAAGTTAGGTACCTTGGTTGGCTAGCTAGTTATAGGTACCATGGTTGGCTAGTAAGTTAGGTACCTTGGTTGGCTAGTTGGCTACATTAGCTAAGGTTGGCTAGTTAGTTATGTACCTTGGTTGGCTAGTAAGTTAGGTACCATGGTTGGCTAGTTAGTTATGTACCTTGGTTGGCTAGTTAGTTAGGTACCTTGGTTGGCTAGTTAGTTAGGTACCATGGTTGGCTAGTAAGTTAGGTACCATGGTTGGCTAGTAAGTTAGGTACCTTGGTTGGCTAGCTAGTTATAGATACCATGGTTGGCTAGTAAGTTAGGTACCTTGGTTGGCTAGTTAGTTAGGTACCTTGGTTGGCTAGTTAGTTAGGTACCTTGGTTGGCTAGTTAGTTGGGTACCTTGGTTGGCTAGTAAGTTAGGTGCCTTGGTTGGCTAGTTAGTTAGGTACCTTGGTTGGCTAGTTAGTTAGGTACCTTGGTTGGCTAGTTGGCTACATTAGCTAAGGTTGGCTAGTTAGTTAGGTACCATGGTTGGCTAGTAAGTTAGGTACCTTGGTTGGCTAGTAAGTTAGGTACCTTGGTTGGCTAGTAAGTTAGGTACCTTGGTTGGCTAGTTAGTTAGGTACCTTGGTTGGTTGGCTAGTTAGTTAGGTACCTTGGTTGGTTGGCTAGTTAGGTTACTTTAACGACCCAGGATCCCAGACCGTCTGTTGAGGCACCCAGACCATCTGGTGAGGCACCCAGACCATCTGGTGAGGGGCACCCAGGACCCCAGACCGTCCGGTGAGGGGCACCCAGGATCCCAGACCCTGTGACCACAAAGCCCTGACTCTTGCACATCCATCCCTGTAGCCATTTTGAATTAATTGATGCCCCTCCCTCTTTGTCATCAGTCCCCCACTTTATAGACAGTTTTTTTTTTTCCAGGAAACTTTTAATTAATAACTTGGGATTTTACCACTTGCCATATCAATCATAATAGTGGGAAGGAGCCTACAGATCCAGACTGTGTGAGGGCATGTACCACTCAGAATAAATAAATACTGTGCCTTTTGAAGATTTTGTCTCTTGTCATAAACTATACTGAACAGAAAATATGTAAAGTTGTGGTCCAATGTTTCATGAGCTGAAAAATGTGTATATTCCAGAAATGTTCCATATTTCTCTCAATTGTTTTGTGCACAAATTTGTTTCCATCACCTGTTGGTATTTCTCATTTGTCAAGATAATCCATCCATCTGACAGGTGTGGTATATCAATAAACTGATTAAAACAGCGTGATCATTACACAGGTGCACCTTACGCTGGGGACAATAACAGCATGATCATTACACAGGTGCACCTTCCGCTGGGGACAATAACAGCATGATCATTACACAGGTGCACCTTTCGCTGGGGACAATAACAGCATGATCATTACACAGGTGCACCTTCCGCTGGGGACAATAACAGCATGATCATTACACAGGTGCACCTTACGCTGGGGACAATAACAGCATGATCATTACACAGGTGCACCTTTCGCTGGGGACAATAACAGCATGATCATTACACAGGTGCACCTTCCGCTGGGGACAATAACAGCATGATCATTACACAGGTGCACCTTCCGCTGGGGACAATAACAGCATGATCATTACACAGGTGCACCTTCCGCTGGGGACAATAACAGCATGATCATTACACAGGTGCACCTTCCGCTGGGGACAATAACAGCATGATCATTACACAGGTGCACCTTACGCTGGGGACAATAACAGCATGATCATTACACAGGTGCACCTTCTGCTGGGGACAATAACAGCATGATCATTACACAGGTGCACCTTCCGCTGGGGACAATAACAGCATGATCATTACACAGGTTCACCTTCCGCTGGGGACAATAACAGCATGATCATTACACAGGTGCACCTTCCGCTGGGGACAATAACAGCATGATCATTACATAGGTGCACCTTCCGCTGGGGACAATAACAGCATGATCATTACACAGGTGTAATCTTCTGCACATGGCCAGTCTGATAGTGGTCTTCTCCACATGGCCAGACTGATAGTGGTCTTCTCCACATGGCCAGACTGATAGTGGTCTTCTCCACATGGCCAGACTGATAGTGGTCTTCTCCACATGGCCAGACTGATAGTGGTCTTCTCCACATGGCCAGACTGATAGTGGTCTTCTCCACATGGCCAGACTGATAGTGGTCTTCTCCACATGGCCAGACTGATAGTGGTCTTCTCCCCTTTTCAAGGCTCTTATGCACATCCTTGATAAAATCCACGAGGTCTGAAGTAGACGCCAAAGTCACCATACTGTACAAACAGCTATCTGGGCTAAGGAATACAACGTTATGTTTTCCTCTACTGCTCTGCTAACTAGCTAAAGTCTATAACACTTAGACTATGGGATGGATGCATTAATTTACCCTTTCATACAGTTGTTATGCTAACTAGCTAGATAAAGTCTATAACACTTAGACTATGGGATGGATGCATTAATTTACCCTTTCATACAGTTGTTATGCTAACTAGCTAGATAAAGTCTATAACACTTAGACTATGGGATGGATGCATTAATTTACCCTTTTACAGTTGTTATGCTAACTAGCTAAAGTCTATAACACTTAGACTATGGGATGGATGCATTAATTTACCCTTTCATACAGTTGTTATGCTAACTAGCTAGATAAAGTCTATAACACTTAGACTATGGGATGGATGCATTAATTTACCCTTTCATACAGTTGTTATGCTAACTAGCTAGATAAAGTCTATAACACTTAGACTATGGGATGGATGCATTAATTTACCCTTTCATACAGTTGTTATGCTAACTAGCTAAAGTCTATAACACTTAGACTATGGGATGGATGCATTAATTTACCCTTTCATACAGTTGTTATGCTAACTAGCTAGATAAAGTCTATAACACTTAGACTATGGGATGGATGCATTAATTTACCCTTTCATACAGTTGTTATGCTAACTAGCTAGATAAAGTCTATAACACTTAGACTATGGGATGGATGCATTAATTTACCCTTTCATACAGTTGTTATGCTAACTAGCTAGATAAAGTCTATAACACTTAGACTATGGGATGGATGCATTAATTTACCCTTTCATACAGTTGTTATGCTAACTAGCTAGATAAAGTCTATAACACTTAGACTATGGGATGGATGCATTAATTTACCCTTTCATACAGTTGTTATGCTAACTAGCTAGATAAAGTCTATAACACTTAGACTATGGGATGGATGCATTAATTTACCATTTCATACAGTTGTTATGCTAACTAGCTAAAGTGTGGTCAGTGTCTGAGATTGAACAGTAATAGATGTTTGACCTCTGTCATTGGCAACAAAGGGTATATAACAACGTATTGAGATAAACTTTTGTTATTGACCAAATACTTATTTTCCACCATAATTTGCAAATAAATTCATTAAAAATCCTACAATGTGATTTTCTGGATTTTTTTCTCATTTTGTCTGTCGTAGTTGAAGTGTACCTATGATGAAAATTACAGGCCTCTCTCATATTTTTAAGTGGGAGAACTTGCACAATTGGTGGCTGACTAAATACTTTTTTGCCCCACTGTATATGTAACAGTATAACTTTAGACCGTCCCCTCGCCCATACCCGGGCGCGAACCAGGGACCCTCTGCACACATCAACAACAGTCACCCACAAAGCATCGTTACCAATCGCTCCACAAAAGCCGCGTCCAATGCAGAGCAAGGGGAACCACTACTTCAAGGTCTCAGAGCAAGTGACGTCACCGACTGAAACGCTATTTAGCGCACACCGCTAACTAAGCTAGCGTTTCACATCCGTTACTAAATGTAAAAAAAACCTTTGAATGAGTAGGTGTGTCCAAACTTTTGACAGGTACTTTATATATATATATATATACTCAGAATGGCGGCGTGGCAGGTAGCCTAGTGGTTAGAGTGTAGGGACGGCAGGTTAGCCTAGTGGTTAGAGCGTAGGGACGGCAGGGTAGCCTAGTGGTTAGAGTGTAGGGACGGCAGGTTAGCCTAGTGGTTAGAGTGTAGGGACGGCAGGGTAGCCTAGTGGTTAGAGCGTAGGGACGGCAGGTTAGCCTAGTGGTTAGAGTGTAGGGACGGCAGGTTAGCCTAGTGGTTAGAGCGTAGGGACGGCAGGGTAGCCTAGTGGTTAGAGTGTAGGGACGGCAGGTAACCTAGTGGTTAGAGCGTAGGGACGGCAGGTAACCTAGTGGTTAGAGTGTAGGGACGGCAGGTTAGCCTAGTGGTTAGAGCGTAGGGACGGCAGGGTAGCCTAGTGGTTAGAGAGTAGGGACGGCAGGTTAGCCTAGTGGTTAGAGAGTAGGGACGGCAGGTTAGCCTAGTGGTTAGAGCGTAGGGACGGCAGGGTAGCCTAGTGGTTAGAGCGTAGGGACGGCAGGGTAGCCTAGTGGTTAGAGCGTAGGGACGGCAGGGTAGCCTAGTGGTTAGAGCGTAGGGACGGCAGGGTAGCCTAGTGGTTAGAGTGTAGGGATGGCAGGTAACCTAGTGGTTAGAGTGTAGGGACGGCAGGGTAGCCTAGTGGTTAGAGCATAGGGACGGCAGGGTAGCCTAGTGGTTAGAGCGTAGGGACGGCAGGGTAGCCTAGTGGTTAGAGCGTAGGGACGGCAGGGTAGCCTAGTGGTTAGAGCGTAGGGACGGCAGGGTAGCCTAGTGGTTAGAGCGTAGGGACGGCAGGGTAGCCTAGTGGTTAGAGCGTAGGGACGGCAGGGTAGCCTAGTGGTTAGAGCGTAGGGACGGCAGGTTAGCCTAGTGGTTAGAGTGTAGAGGCGGCAGGTTAGCCTAGTGGTTAGAGTGTTGGGCCAGTAACCGAAAGGTTACTAGATTGAATCCCCGAGCTGACAAGGTAAAAATCTGTCATTCTGCCCCTGAACAGGGCAGTTCCTAGGCTGTCATTGAAAATGAGAATTTGTTCTTAACTGACTTTCCTAGTTCAATTTTAAAAGTCTATAAAATATGGCCATTTTAACCAGATTTTCAAATTGCCTTAATCTAAATGTAAGCTGTTATCCGGCCTAACTTTATGGGTCTAACATTATTGTTTGATCTAGCATGGACGACAAGCTGTAACAAGCAAACAAAAAAATAAATCACTTTGTCCAGGTTGGCTGGTCTACTAAAAGGGGGTCATTTATTTGACATGTTTTAATTATTGGGCTACTTTCTGACTGTCGGACAGAATTTGAGGCTAAATAATATAGTTTGTAAACTTCCATCCGCGCGGATAGTTATCCGAGATCTTTGGTACGTCCATACACTAAACCCTAACAACCCTGAGCATAACCTTAAAGCATAACCTTAACCGTGTTTAAACGTCAACTTGCATGAGGGTAAGGCCATCCACAAGGAACCTGATAACACGACTCCCTCTGGACAGACACCGTTTGACAGTCAAAGGAGGAGGAGGGGGCGGGATCAACATTGTTGTTCTATGACGTGTCTCTTCCCTTTTTTACATCCAATGAAGACTTGAGAATAATTCGCAGGACCACGCCCTTAAGCAACCACTGTAGGCCAATCGTTTTTAAGCATGGTGAGAAAAAAGGCGGGGTTTCAGTTAACAAGCACGTTGACATGAGATTCTCTCAGTCGACGACTCCTTCAGTTTGTTTAGTACCGGGGCGACCAGCGTTTAGACACCCGATGTTTTCACAATGCGGATCTAACTTCAACAACAGCTGGGGGGCTTTTAAAAAATTATTATATATTTTTTTAGCGTTTCCACGGCTAGTTACCAATCCATCCGATCAGTATTCACATCTATAAGGAAGTTTACAAAAAAACGGGAGGGGAGGGAGGGTGTGGGTGGGGGGGGGGTACCCACATATAATAAACCGTAACGTAATAATAGACGCTTAATTGTGATTTTTTATTATGGAGGAGAAGAAGGAGAAGGAGGGCGAAGCGGAGATCCAGGAGCACGGTCCCGAACATTGGTTCTCCAAATGGGAGCGGCAGTGTTTGGCCGAAGCGGAGCGACAGGAGCCGAGCGACGACGAGGCGGAGCAAAGTCGGCAGAAACTATGGCATCTTTTCCAAAATTCAGCCACTGCGGTCGCACAGCTATACAAAGGTCCGGAATAATACTTCATTAACATCTAGTATTATTAGCTAATTAAGATAGCTTTTTTTTAAATGTTAATTGTCAGCTATCAGAGTGGAGTGGCAAGGCAAACAAAGGACATTAAGGCGATCTAGTTTGCTGTTTTTTTGTTTTGTTTGGCAACCATTTTAGACCCTACTTGTAGTCTTATTAGTTTTATATATTAGATACATTGTTAATTAACATTGTCTAAGATTAATGTACAGATTGTCATATTATTATAACCCCCCCTGCTGAGTTCTCTAGTTGACAGGTCCAGGAACAGTAGCTCGGGAACTAACTAAAGATATCATAGATATATGTTATATTTTGACCTCTTTTACATCGTTCAAGTGATTTGATTTGCATGTCTTTGTTTACTAATGTCAGGTTTTGACAAAAACATTTTTTGTCTCGAGTTAACTTTGCAGTCTGACCGTAAACGCAGAACAAAATGGCGAAGCGCAGGGAGGAGTTGTGTTGAAAATAACTATTTAAAAAAAAAACAATATTATTATTATTAACCACCACCAAGCTGTTTCTGTTTTGTCTGACACTCGGTCCTCTTGGCACATTCACAACACTTTGACCATTCACCTTGTCTGGTCAATCAATTTTAAAAAACGACGAGGTGAATTATTATAACGCTGATCAATGCGTTAACTAGGACAAAATGGCGATTGGGTTATGACTAAATGTTATCTATCCGACTTAGTGTATAGTTGTTATTCTACTAGTTTATCACAATATTTTGACGGTGCATTCTACATCCACGTCTCTAGTGAAACAACCACTAATGCCGTGATAACTAAATTAGTTGGGCCCAAGCCAGTGTTCAGATACTAGATAACTGTCGCCTGGTTTCTTTGCTATATAGGTTTGGTCTTAAGGCATATAAACACAGTGACTGATGCAGCTCAGTCAGACAAAATGGCGTTGCTTAGCCAAGTTGAAGGGTCAAAGTAGAGAAAGTTGTCTATTCAAAGTTATACGGGCCTGGAAGAAAAGAAGAAAAAAAAAGTCGCAGTCTTTGCCAGACGATGTCGTATGATTAGACACAAGCATGGACTTAATGGCATGTATTGGTTTTATGAATGTCAAGTTGCTCCCGTTGTTCATATTTTCCTTTTTGTGTGTGTGTGTGTGTGTGTGTGTGTGTGTGTGTGTGTGTGTGTGTGTTTTCAGACAGAGTTTGTCAACAGCAGGGTCTGTCTCTCTGGGTTCCCTTCCAGAACGCAGCTACTGCCGTCACCAACCTATACAAAGGTAACTAAATGCTGAGTTTAACTTGCTTTATTGTGTGTTTTTTTGTCTTGTGGCTGTGTGACACACTGTTGAGTGTCTGTGTTTTTACCAGGCTAGGTTTTCCCTGGGGACACTCGGATGAACAACAACACAGTCTACCACCCTAACCCTTCCCCTCCTCTCTTCCCTAGCCACACACCCATACTCCGTGCTGTAGCTAGACCACCAGGGTCCTGTTCACTAAGGAGGAAAATGAAGAGAACATTCTGATGTGGGGAACCTGTCCAATAGAAAATGCTTGTTTTTTTTCTGTTGCAAGATGCTTTCTATGTTGTGCACTGTTAAATACATCCCTGTATGTGTGTGTGTGTGGGGGGGGGGTTGTTTCTATTGAGCTCAGTTTCAATGCTATTACTGCAGTAAGTCAATATGGAAATGTCTTGGAGACTAGTTCTACCTGTTATTAATTCTACCTGTTATTAATTCTACCTGTTATTAATGCTACCTGTTATTAATGCTACCAGCTATTAATTCTACCTGCTATTAGTGCAGTAAGTCATTATGTAAATGTCTTGGAGACTAATGCTACCAGCTATTATTGCTACCAGCTATTAATGCTACCTGTTATTAATGCTACCAGCTATTAATTCTACCTGCTATTAGTGCAGTAAGTCATTATGTAAATGTCTTGGAGACTAATGCTACCAACTATTATTGCTACCAGCTATTAATGCTACCAGCTATTAATGCTACCAGCTATTAATGCTACCAGCTATTAATGTAAACGTCTTGGAGACTAATTCTACCTGCTATTAATTCTTGCTATTAATGACTATTAATTCTACCTGCTATTACCCTGTCTATTAATTCTACCTGCTATTAATGCTACCTGCTATTAATTCTACCTGCTATTACCACAGTAAGTCTTGGAGACTAATTCTACCTGTAATGTTAATGTGGTAAATGACTTGATTTATCTCTTCTGTGTTGCTGCTCGTCTGCTATGGACACTGCTACTGACTGACTGGTCTTCAGTCTGTAACACACAGCTTGTTTCTCACTGGTGAAACCTACCCCCCCCCCCCATCCAACCTCTCACTCTCTCTCTCCCTCTCTCCTGCCCCCTCACAGAGTAACTAGAGTCCCACCAGCGGAGCTATGAGTTGGGGTCCAGCGGGCGTACCAGGGTTGTAATAAAGACATGAAACCTGCCCCCCCCCCCCACCCCCCAATCCAACCTCTCACCCTCTCTCTCCCTCTCTCCTGCCCCCTCAGAATCACTAGAGTCCCACCAGCGGAGCTATGAGTTGGGGGTCCAGCGGGCGTACCAGGGTCGTAATAAAGACATGAAACCTGCCCCCCCCCCCCCAATCCAACCTCTCACCCTCTCTCTCCCTCTCTCCTCCCCCCTCGCAGAGTCACTAGAGTCCCACCAGCGGAGCTATGAGTTGGGGGTCCAGCGGGCGTACCAGCGTCGTAATAAAGACATGCTGGCCTGGGTGAAGAAGAGGAGGAGAAACATCAGGAGGGAGGACCTCATCAGCTTTTTGTGTGGCAAGGCCCCGCCCCCACGCAACCCCCGTCGCGACGCACAGACACCCAAACACGGCCACGCCCTCTCTGTGATGTCGCCCGGCAGGCCGCCGTCCACGGAGAGCGGGTCGTCTGTCGAGGCTGACCTGCAGCCCTTCAGAGAGGCCATCGCACTGCACGGTGAGACAGACGCACACACTGCACGGTGAGACAGACGCACACACTGCACGGTGAGACAGACGCACACACTGCACGGTGAGACAGACGCACACACTGCGCGGTGAGACAGACGCACACACTGCGCGGTGAGACAGACGCACACACTGCGCGGTGAGACAGACGCACACACTGCGCGGTGAGACAGACGCACACACTGCGCGGTGAGACAGACGCACACACTGCGCGGTGAGACAGACGCACACACTGCGCGGTGAGACAGACGCACACACTGCGCGGTGAGACAGACGCACACACTGCGCGGTGAGACAGACGCACACACTGCGCGGTGAGACAGACGCACACACTGCGCGGTGAGACAGACGCACACACTGCGCGGTGAGACAGACGCACACACTGCGCGGTGAGACAGACGCACACACTGCGCGGTGAGACAGACGCACACACTGCGCGGTGAGACAGACGCACACACTGCGCGGTGAGACAGACGCACACACTGCGCGGTGAGACAGACGCACACACTGCGCGGTGAGACAGACGCACACACTGCGCGGTGAGACAGACGCACACACTGCGCGGTGAGACAGACGCACACACTGCGCGGTGAGACAGACGCACACACTGCGCGGTGAGACAGACGCACACACTGCGCGGTGAGACAGACGCACACACTGCGCGGTGAGACAGACGCACACACTGCGCGGTGAGACAGACGCACACACTGCGCGGTGAGACAGACGCACACACTGCGCGGTGAGACAGACGCACACACTGCGCGGTGAGACAGACGCACACACTGCGCGGTGAGACAGACGCACACACCAAGACAAACGAACTGGCTGGCCATTAGCCCAGCTAGCTACCTAGCCAAGACAAACGAACTGGCTGAGACAGACGCACAGCTAGCACCTAGCCAAGACAAACGAACTGGCTGGCCATTAGCCCAGCTAGCTACCTAGCCAAGACAAACGAACTGGCTGGCCATTAGCCCAGCTAGCTACCTAGCCAAGACAAACGAACTGGCTGGCCATTAGCCCAGCTAGCTACCTAGCCAAGACAAACGAACTGGCTGGCCATTAGCCCAGCTAGCTACCTAGCCAAGACAAACGAACTGGCTGGCCATTAGCCCAGCTAGCTACCTAGCCAAGACAAACGAACTGACTGGCCATTAGCCCAGCTAGCTAGCTACCTAGCCAAACCCTGACTGACTGGCCATTAGCCCAGCTAGCTAGCTACCTAGCCAAACCCTGACTGACTGGCCATTAGCCCAGCTAGCTAGCTACCTAGCCAAACCCTGACTGAATATTAGTCCAGAAACTCCATAGATCACATTCACCAGATATTGTAGCTCAAACACTCAAGACGTCATTTAAAAAAATAAAATGCTTAAAACAATGTCCATGGCAACCACGGAACTGATTAATTACATTCAATTTGGATTCTCTCTCTTGTTGTAATTCCCCTCCAGGCCTGAGTGTCTCTGTCACACCTGTATACTAATATTATTATTATTGTTGTAATCCCCCTCCAGGCCTGAGTGTCTCTGTCACACCTGTATACTAATATTATTATTCATATTGTTGTAATCCCCCTCCAGGCCTGAGTGTCTCTGTCACACCTGTATACTAATATTATTATTATTGTTGTAATCCCCCTCCAGGCCTGAGTGTCTCTGTCACACCTGTATACTAATATTATTATTATTGTTGTAATCCCCCTCCAGGCCTGAGTGTCTCTGTCACACCTGTATACTAATATTATTATTAATATTGTTGTAATTCCCCTCCAGGCCTGAGTGTCTCTGTCACACCTGTATACTAATATTATTATTAATATTGTTGTAATCCCCCTCCAGGCCTGAGTGTCTCTGTCACACCTGTTTACTAATATTATTATTATTATTATGTGATATGTTCTAGAATGTGTAGAGGAAGTGTGATATGTTCTAGAATGTGTAGAGGAAGTGTGATATGTTCTAGAATGTGTAGAGGAAGTGTGATATGTTCTAGAATGTGTAGAGGAAGTGTGATATGTTCTAGAATGTGTAGAGGAAGTGTGATATGTTCTAGAATGTGTAGAGGAAGTGTGATATGTTCTAGAATGTGTAGAGGAAGTGTGATATGTTCTAGAATGTGTAGAGGAAGTGTGATTATTCTTATTAATATTGTTGTAATTCCCCTCCAGGCCTGAGTGGGGCGATGGCCAGTATATCCGTTCGTTCCGGTGCCCCTGGCTCTCCGACGCACCTAACACGCGACAGCCCCGCCACTCCGCAGCCGGGTCGTAACCGTAGGAACGGTCTCCACGACGTCGACCTGAACACCTTCATCGCCGAGGAGATGGCGCTCCATTTGGAGAACGCCGCGGCCACCGCTGCAGCCAATAGGAAGAGGGCGTCTGCCCAGTGCAGTGACGTCATCACAGACTCGCCCACCCATAAACGCAACCGGATGCTCTGAGTGTCCCCGGATATCACGCACACACACACACATCGACCACACACGCACACACACGCACATCGACCACACACGCGCACACACACGCACACGCACACACATCGACCACACACGCACGCACACGCTCAAGGCACGTTTCACACACACACAAATTGCACACACTAGATATTTCTACTTTGCTATATCGCGGCCCGAGCTGATTGGATGATGACTCGCCCACCAGGCTGGCCAATCAAACCCTCCCAACCTGGCACCTCCCCCTCTGTTGTTTATAAAAATAAAATAAAAAAGAGAAATGTAAATGATTAAAAAGCCACTTATCCCCTCCTCCCTCCGTCATCCCTCCTTTCCTGCGTTCCCTCCTTTCCTCGTGGTTGGCATGACAACGACTTGGAATGATAGCACAAACAGACTGGTAGCTCACCAGCAGCCTGTCTAGACCTCTGGGATGAAACTGTGTTGGCCATGTGTTCTGAGTGGTGGGCTAGGTGGGGAAATGGGACAGACCTGTCCCCCCCCCCTAGAGGTGTGTTGGGGTCCTGAGGCCTAGAAGCCTTCCTGTATAGTAGCCCCTCCCCCCCTCCTGTTACTAGAGGTGTGTTGGGGTCCTGAGGCCTAGAAGCCTTCCTGTATAGTAGCCCCTCCCCCTTCCTGTTACTAGAGGTGTGTTGGGGTCCTGAGGCCTAGAAGCCTTCCTGTATAGTAGCCCCTCCCCCCCTCCTGTTACTAGAGGTGTGTTGGGGTCCTGAGGCCTAGAAGCCTTCCTGTATAGTAGCCCCTCCCCCCTCCTGTTACTAGAGGTGTGTTGGGGTCCTGAGGCCTAGAAGCCTTCCTGTATAGTAGCCCCTCCCCCCTCCTGTTACTAGAGGTGTGTTGGGGTCCTGAGGCCTAGAAGCCTTCCTGTATAGTAGCCCCTCCCCCCTCCTGTTACTAGAGGTGTGTTGGGGTCCTGAGGCCTAGAAGCCTTCCTGTATAGTAGCCCCTCCCCTCTCAAGCGACTGTGGCTCTTGTCTCCCTC
Organism: Oncorhynchus gorbuscha; assembly: GCF_021184085.1. NCBI lineage: Eukaryota > Metazoa > Chordata > Actinopteri > Salmoniformes > Salmonidae > Oncorhynchus > Oncorhynchus gorbuscha. The sequence continues at coordinate 47,626 of NW_025747137.1, forward strand.
CTCTCTGTGTGTGTTGGACAGAACTGCCACTAAGTGTGTGTGTGACTTTGCCTTTTGAGGAAGCTGCTATCTCTGGCACAGCGGGAAGTTCTGGGTTGTGTGTCTGCCAGCACGTGTGTGTGTGTGTCTGTGTGTGTGTGTGTGTGTGTGTGTGTGTTCGTTGAGCACAATCCTGACTGGATTCATGTGTATTTGTGTTTTTGTTTTATAAAGCCTCCACCCCAATAGCTCTTCCTGTCTGCTCTCTCTAACCTTTAACCCCAAGTCCTCTTATCTACAGTGTATATACGCTATGACAACTAGGTTCTGCTGTTGTATGATGCAGACATACATGTGGTACATATTGTAAAAAAAATAAAAAATAAACAATTGTAAAAAAAAAAGAAAAAGAAATGCAAAACCATTTGAATTGTTTAAAATGTAAAATAATGATTCTGGCATTAAACAAACCAAGCTTTTAACTATGGACCGTTTCTGAATGTTTTCTCTTTACTGTTTAGACCAGGCTAGTTGACCAGGCGAGTATTAATTGTGGTCTACTAGCCTGGGGATAGTACTGTTTAGACCAGGCTAGTTGACCAGGCTAGTATTAATTGTGGTCTACTAGCCTGGGGATAGTACTGTTTAGACCAGGCTAGTATTAATTGTGGTCTACTAGCCTGGGGACAGTGCTGTTTAGACCAGGCTAGTTGACCAGGCTAGTATTGTGGTCTACTAGCCTAGGGATAGTACTGTTGAGACCAGGCTAGTTGACCAGGTGAGTATTAATTGTGGTCTACTAGCCTGGGGATAGTACTGTTGAGACCAGGCTAGTTGACCAGGCTAGTATTAATTGTGGTCTACTAGCCTGGGGACAGTGCTGTGTTGACCAGGCTAGTTGACCAGGCTAGTATTAATTGTGGTCTACTAGCCTGGGGATAGTACTGTGTTGACCAGGCTAGTATTAATTGTGGTCTACTAGCCTGGGGATAGTACTGTGTTGACCAGGCTAGTATTAATTGTGGTATACTAGCCTAGGGATAGTACTGTTGAGACCAGGCTAGTTGACCAGGCTAGTATTAATTGTGGTCTACTAGCCTGGGGACAGTGCTGTGTTGACCAGGCTAGTATTAATTGTGGTCTACTAGCCTGGGGATAGTGCTGTTTAGACCAGGCTAGTTGACCAGGCTAGTATTAATTGTGGTCTACTAGCCTGGGGATAGTGCTGTTTAGACCAGGCTAGTTGACCAGGCTAGTATAAATTGTGGTCTACTAGCCCGGGGATAGTACTGTTTAGACCAGGCTAGTATTAATTGAGGTCTACTAGCCTGGGGACAGTACTGTTTAGACCAGGCTAGTATTAATTGTGGTCTACTAGCCCGGGGATAGTACTGTTTAGACCAGGCTAGTATTAATTGAGGTCTACTAGCCTGGGGACAGTACTGTTTAGACCAGGCTAGTATTAATTGAGGTCTACTAGCCTGGGGACAGTACTGTTTAGACCAGGCTAGTATTAATTGTGGTCTAGTAGCCTGGGGACAGTGCTGTTTAGACCAGGCTAGTTGACCAGGCGAGTATTGATTGCGGTAGCCTGGGGACAGTGCTGTGTTGACCAGGCTAGTTGACCAGGCTAGTATTAATTGTGGTCTACTAGCCTGGGGATAGTGCTGTTTAGACCAGGCTAGTTGACCAGGCTAGTATTAATTGTGGTCTACTAGCCCGGGGATAGTGCTGTTTAGACCAGGCTAGTTGACCAGGCTAGTATTAATTGTGGTCTACTAGCCTGGGGATAGTACTGTTTAGACCAGGCTAGTATTAATTGTGGTCTACTAGCCTGGGGATAGTACTGTTGAGACCAGGCTAGTTGACCAGGCGAGTATTAATTGTGGTCTACTAGCCTGGGGATAGTACTGTTTAGACCAGGCTAGTTGACCAGGCTAGTATTAATTGTGGTCTACTAGCCTAGGGATAGTACTGTTGAGACCAGGCTAGTTGACCAGGCGAGTATTAATTGTGGTCTACTAGCCTGGGGATAGTACTGTTGAGACCAGGCTAGTTGACCAGGCGAGTATTAATTGTGGTCTACTAGCCTGGGGATAGTACTGTTTAGACCAGGCTAGTATTAATTGTGGTCTACTAGCCTGGGGATAGTGCTGTGTTGACCAGGCTAGTATTAATTGTGGTCTACTAGCCTGGGGATAGTACTGTTTAGACCAGGCTAGTATTAATTGTGGTCTACTAGCCTGGGGATAGTACTGTTTAGACCAGGCTAGTTGACCAGGCTAGTATTAATTGTGGTCTACTAGCCTGGGGATAGTACTGTTTAGACCAGGCTAGTATTAATTGTGGTCTACTAGCCTGGGGATAGTACTGTTTAGACCAGGCTAGTATTAATTGTGGTCTACTAGCCTGGGGACAGTACTGTTTAGACCAGGCTAGTATTAATTGTGGTCTACTAGCCTGGGGATAGTGCTGTTTACACCAGGCTAGTTGACCAGGCTAGTATTAATTGTGGTCTACTAGCCTGGGGATAGTACTGTTGAGACCAGGCTAGTTGACCAGGCTAGTATTAATTGTGGTCTACTAGCCTGGGGATAGTACTGTTGAGACCAGGCTAGTTGACCAGGCTAGTATTAATTGTGGTCTACTAGCCTGGGGATAGTGCTGTTTAGACCAGGCTAGTTGACCAGGCTAGTATTAATTGTGGTCTACTAGCCTGGGGATAGTGCTGTTTAGACCAGGATAGTTGACCAGGCTAGTATTAATTGTGGTCTACTAGCCTGGGGATAGTGCTGTGTTGACCAGGCTAGTATTAATTGTGGTCTACTAGCCTGGGGATAGTGCTGTTTAGACCAGGCTAGTTGACCAGGCTAGTATTAATTGTGGTCTACTATCCTGGGGACAGTGCTGTTTAGACCAGGCTAGTATTAATTGAGGTCTACTAGCCTGGGGACAGTACTGTTTAGACCAGGCTAGTATTAATTGTGGTCTACTAGCCTGGGGATAGTACTGTTTAGACCAGGCTAGTATTAATTGTTATCTACTAGCCTGGGGATAGTACTGTTTAGACCAGGCTAGTATTAATTGCGGTCTACTAGCCTGGGGACAGTGCTGTTTAGACCAGGCTAGTATTAATTGAGGTCTACTAGCCTGGGGATAGTGCTGTTTAGACCAGGCTAGTATTAATTGAGGTCTACTAGCCTGGGGACAGTGCTGTTTAGACCAGGCTAGTTCACCAGGCGAGTATTAATTGCGGTCTACTAGCCTGGGGACAGTGCTGTGTTGACCAGGCTAGTTGACCAGGCTAGTTGACCAGGCTAGTATTAATTGCGGTCTACTAGCCTGGGGACAGTGCTGTGTTGACCGGGCTAGTATTAATTGTGGTCTACTAGCCCGGGGATAGTGCTGTTTAGACCAGGCTAGTTGACCAGGCTAGTATTAATTGTGGTCTACTAGCCCGGGGATAGTGCTGTTTAGACCAGGCTAGTTGACCAAGCTAGTATTAATTGTGGTCTACTAGCCTGGGGACAGTGCTGTTTAGACCAGGTTTAGTATTAATTGAGGTCTACTAGCCTGGGGATAGTGCTGTTGAGACCAGGCTAGTTGACCAGGCTAGTATTAATTGTGGTCTACTAGCCTGGGGATAGTACTGTTTAGACCAGGCTAGTATTAATTGTGGTCTACTAGCCTGGGATAGTGCTGTTTAGACCAGGCTAGTTGACCAGGCTAGTATTAATTGTGGTCTACTAGCCTGGGGATAGTACTGTTGAGACCAGGCAAGTATTAATTGAGGCTGACCATTGCCCAAAGTCCTTAAATTCCATCACTGTTTTTAACTATGAACGGACTCTGAGGATCAGTCTGTTTTTAACTATGAATGGACTCTGAGGATCAGTCTGTTTTTAACTATGAACGGACTCTGAGGATCAGTCTGTTTTTAACTATGACTCTGAGGATCAGTCTGTTTTTAACTATGACTCTGAGGATCAGTCTGTTTTTAACTATGGACTCTGAGGATCAGTCTGTTTTTAACTATGACTCTGAGGATCAGTCTGTTTTTAACTATGGACTCTGAGGATCAGTCTGTTTTTAACTATGACTCTGAGGATCAGTCTGTTTTTAACTATGAACGGACTCTGAGGATCAGTCTGTTTTTAACTATGAACGGACTGAGGATCAGTCTGTTTTTAACTATGAACAGACTCTGAGGATCAGTCTGTTTTTAACTATGGACTCTGAGGATCAGTCTGTTTTTAACTATGACTCTGAGGATCAGTCTGTTTTTAACTATGGACTCTGAGGATCAGTCTGTTTTTAACTATGACTCTGAGGATCAGTCTGTTTTTAACTATGGACTCTGAGGATCAGTCTGTTTTTAACTATGACTCTGAGGATCACTCTGAGGATCAGTCTGTTTTTAACTATGACTCTGAGGATCAGTCTGTTTTTAACTATGACTCTGAGGATCAGTCTGTTTTTAACTATGAACGGACTCTGAGGATCAGTCTGTTTTTAACTATGACTCTGAGGATCAGTCTGTTTTTAACTATGACTCTGAGGATCAGTCTGTTTTTAACAGTTGAACCATCACATTACTGTTACAGGAACAAAACGATGATCCACTTCCCCGAGTCGTGTTGAGTTGGCGTGCCGACGGGGAGCTTGATGTGTTGTAACCGTGTTGAGTTGGCGTGCCGACGGGGAGCTTGATGTGTTGTAACCGTGTTGAGTTGGCGTGCCGACGGGGAGCTTGATGTGTTGTAACCGTGTTGAGTTGGCGTGCCGACGGGGGGCTTGATGTGTTGTAACCGTGTTGAGTTGGCGTGCCGACGGGATCTTGATGTGTTGTAACCGTGTTGAGTTGGCGTGCCGACGGGAGTTTGATGTGTTGTAACCGTGTTGAGTTGGCGTGCCGACGCCGACGGGAGCTTGATGTGTTGTAACCGTGTTGAGTTGGCGTGCCGACGGGATCTTGATGTGTTGTAACCGTGTTGAGTTGGCGTGCCGACGGGAGCTTGATGTGTTGTAACCGTGTGTTGGCGGCAGGAGCATCGTCAAGCAGCTTTTGGGGACCTGAAGACGTCGACAGAAACAGTCCGCAAGAACAGCGCCACCGCAGTTCACCTTTATGCCACATGGGGGCTGCAGAGACCAACATCACCACCGCAGTTCACCTTTATGCCGCATGGGGGCTGCAGAGACCAACCCACCACCGCAGTTCACCTTTATGCCACATGGGGGCTGCAGAGACCAACATCACCACCGCAGTTCACCTTTATGCCACATGGGGGCTGCAGAGACCAACATCACCACCGCAGTTCACCTTTATGCCACATGGGGGCTGCAGAGACCAACCCACCACCGCAGTTCACCTTTATGCCACATGGGGGCTGCAGAGACCAACATCACCACCGCAGTTCACCTTTATGCCACATGGGGGCTGCAGAGACCAACATCACCACCGCAGTTCACCTTTATGCCACATGGGGGCTGCAGAGACCAACCCACCACCGCAGTTCACCTTTATGCCACATGGGGGCTGCAGAGACCAACATCACCACCGCAGTTCACCTTTATGCCACATGGGGGCTGGAGACAACATCACCACCGCAGTTCACCTTTATGCCACATGGGGGCTGCAGAGACCAACCCACCACCGCAGTTCACCTTTATGCCACATGGGGGCTGCAGAGACCAACCCACCACCGCAGTTCACCTTTATGCCACATGGGGGCTGCAGAGACCAACATCACCACCGCAGTTCACCTTTATGCCACATGGGGGCTGCAGAGACCAACCCACCACCGCAGTTCACCTTTATGCCACATGGGGGCTGCAGAGACCAACCCACCACCGCAGTTCACCTTTATGCCACATGGGGGCTGCAGAGACCAACCCACCACCGCAGTTCACCTTTATGCCACATGGGGGCTGCAGAGACCAACCCACCACCGCAGTTCACCTTTATGCCACATGGGGGCTGCAGAGACCAACCCACCACCGCAGTTCACCTTTATGCCACATGGGGGCTGCAGAGACCAACCCACCACCGCAGTTCACCTTTATGCCACATGGGGGCTGCAGAGACCAACCCACCACCGCAGTTCACCTTTATGCCACATGGGGGCTGCAGAGACCAACCCACCACCGCAGTTCACCTTTATGCCACATGGGGGCTGCAGAGACCAACCCACCACCGCAGTTCACCTTTATGCCACATGGGGGCTGCAGAGACCAACCCACCACCGCAGTTCACCTTTATGCCACATGGGGGCTGCAGAGACCAACATCACCACCCATCTCTTCAGACCAACATCACCACCCATCTCTTCAGACAACAGACACCACAGAATCTCCTCAGACCACAGATACCACATAATCTCCTGTCTCCTCAGACCACAGACACCACAGAATCTCCTGTCTCCTCAGACCACAGACACCACAGAATCTCCTGTCTCCTCAGACCACAGACACCACAGAATCTCCTGTCTCCTCAGACACCACAGAATCTCCTCAGACAACAGACTCCACAGATTCTCCTGTTTCCTCAGACCACAGACACCACAGAATCTCCTCAGACCACAGACACCACAGAATCTCCTGTCTCCTCAGACCACAGACACCACAGAATCTCCTCAGACCACAGACACCACAGAATCTCCTGTCTCCTCAGACCACAGACACCACAGAATCTCCTGTCTCCTCAGACACCACAGAATCTCCTGTCTCCCCAGGTACCACATAATCTCCTGTCTCCTCAGACACCACAGAATCTCCTGTCTCCTCAGACACCACAGAATCTCCTGTCTCCTCAGACCACAGACACCACAGAATCTCCTGTCTCCTCAGACCACAGACACCACAGAATCTCCTGTCTCCCCAGGTACCACAGAATCTCCTGTCTCCTCAGACACCACAGAATCTCCTGTCTCCTCAGACAACAGACACCACATAATCTCCTGTCTCCCCAGACAACAGACACCACAGAATCTCCTGTCTCCCCAGGTACCACAGAATCTCCTGTCTCCTCAGACCACAGACACCACAGAATCTCCTGTCTCCCCAGGTACCACATAATCTCCTGTCTCCCCAGGTACCACAGAATCTCCTGTCTCCTCAGACCACAGACACCACAGAATCTCCTGTCTCCCCAGGTACCACAGAATCTCCTGTCTCCTCAGACACCACAGAATCTCCTGTCTCCTCAGACACCACAGAATCCCCTCAGACAACAGACACCACAGAATCTCCTGTCCCCTCAGACAACAGACACCACAGAATCTCCTCAGACAACAGACACCACAGAATCTCCTGTCCCCTCAGACAACAGCCACCACAGATTCTCCTGTCCCCTCAGACAACAGACACCACAGATTCTCCTGTCCCCTCAGACAACAGACACCACAGAATCTCCTGTCTCCTCAGACAACAGACACCACAGATTCTCCTGTCCCCTCAGACAACAGACACCACAGAATCTCCTGTCCCCTCAGACAACGGCCACGGGCCACCCCCCCATTCCATATCACACAGCACAGGGGGCTTAGAAACTGCTAGAAATATGATAATTGGACTACTTTTCATTCCCCACCAAATGAAAACCGCAGCCCTCTAGACACTTCAGAGCTTAGAAATGGATAGTTACTAAGAAATATGGTCGTTTTATAATTTTACTACTCTGGCCTCAGGCTTTTGGACATGTCTACCCATGTCTCTTCTGGTATAGATATACAGTTACTAGACCTGGTATAGATATGCAGTTACTAGACCTGGTATAGATATACAGTTACTAGACCTGGTATAGATATACAGTTACTAGACCTGGTATAGACATGCAGTTACTAGACCTGGTATAGACATACAGTTACCAGACCTGGTATAGATATACAGTCACTAGACCTGGTATAGACATGCAGTTACTAGACCTGGTATAGATATACAGTTACTAGACCTGGTATAGACATGCAGTTACTAGACCTGGTATAGATATACAGTTATTAGACCTGGTATAGACATGCAGTTACTAGACCTGGTATAGATATACAGTTACTAGACCTGGTATAGACATGCAGTTACCAGACCTGGTATAGATATACAGTCACTAGACCTGGTATAGACATGCAGTTACTAGACCTGGTATAGATATACAGTTACTAGACCTGGTATAGACATGCAGTTACTAGACCTGGTATAGATATACAGTTATTAGACCTGGTATAGATATACAGTTACTAGACCTGGTATAGATATACAGTTATTAGACCTGGTATAGATATACAGTTACTAGACCTGGCATAGATATACAGTTACTAGACCTGGTATAGATATACAGTTACTAGACCTGGTATAGATATACAGTTATTAGACCTGGTATAGATATACAGTTACTAGACCTGGTATAGATATACAGTTATTAGACCTGGTATAGATATACAGTTACTAGACCTGGTATAGATATACAGTTATTAGACCTGGTATAGATATACCGTTATTAGACCGTGTATAGACATGTCTTCTCTAGTCTGATATACAGTTACTAGACCTGGTATAGATATACAGTTACTAGACCTAGTATAGATATACAGTTATTAGACCTGGTATAGATATACAGTTACTAGACCTGGTATAGACATGCAGTTACTAGACCTGGTATAGACATGCAGTTACTAGACCTGGTATAAACATGCAGTTACTAGACATGGTATAGATATGAAGTCACTAAACCTGGTATAGATATACAGTTACTAGACCTGGTATAGCCATGTCTTCTCTAGTCTGATCTACAGCCACTAGACCTGGTATAGATATACAGTCACTAGACCTGGTATAGATATACAGTCACTAGACATGGTATAGATATACAGTTACTAGACCGTGTATAGCCATGTCTTCTCTAGTCTGATCTACAGTCACTAGACCTGGTATAGATATACAGTTACTAGACCGTGTATAGCCATGTCTTCTCTAGTCTGATCTACAGCCACTAGACCTGGTATAGATATACAGCCACTAGACCTGGTGTAGATATACAGTTACTAGACCTGGTATAGCCATGTCTTCTCTAGTCTGATCTACAGTCACTAGACATGGTATAGATATACAGTTACTAGACCGTGTATAGCCATGTCTTCTCTAGTCTGATCTACAGTCACTAGACCTGGTGTAGATATACAGTTACTAGACCGTGTATAGCCATGTCTTCTCTAGTCTGATCTGTAGTCACTCAGCCTGGTCTTGTTGACCGGAGGGCTACATTTACACAAGGAGCCCAATTCTCATTTGTTTCCACTAATTGGTCTTTGGAACCATCAGATCAGATCTTTATCCTTTCTGGGCAGAAGATCAGAATGTGGTTTTAACTCTCAGGCTGTCCAGTCCTCATCTTTTCCCCACACACTCCAGGACAGGGACACAGGGACAGACACACACTCACGACACACGACACACACACAGACAACACACTCCAGGACAGTGACACACACACAGACACACACTCACGACACACGACACACGACACACACACAGACAACACACTCCAGGACAGGGACACAGGGACAGACACACACTCACGACACACAACACACACACACAGACAACACACTCCAGGACAGTGACACACACACAGACACACACTCACGACACACGACACACGACACACACACACAGACAACACACTCCAGGACAGGGACACAGGGACAGACACACACACAGACACACACACAGACAACACACTCCAGGACAGTGACACACACACAGACACACACACACGACACACACTCACGACACACACAGACACACACTCACGGCCACACGGACACACACTCACGGCCACACGGACACACACTCACGGCCACACGGACACACACTCACGGCCACACGGACACACACTCACGGCCACACGGACACACACTCACGGCCACACGGACACACACTCACGGCCACACGGACACACACTCACGGCCACACGGACACACACTCACGGCCACACGGACACACACTCACGGCCACACGGGCACTCACGGACGGACACACACTCACGGCCACACGGACACACACTCACGGCCACACGGCCACACACTCACGGCCACACGCCACACGGACACAGACACACACTCACGGCCACACACTCACGGCCACACGGACACACGGACACACACTCACGGCCAGACGGCCACACGGACACACGGACACACACTCACGGCCACACGGACACACGGACACACAGACACACACTCACGGCCACACACTCACGGACACACACTCACGGCCACACGGCCACACACTCACGGCCACACGGACACACACTCACGGCCACACGGACACACACTCACGGCCACACGGACACACACTCACGGCCACACGGCCACACACTCACGGCCACACGGACACACACTCACGGCCACACGGACACACACTCACGGCCACACGGACACACACTCACGGCCACACGGACACACACTCACGGCCACACGGACACACACTCACGGACACACGGACACACACTCACGGCCAGACGGCCACACGGACACACGGACACACACTCACGGCCACACACTCACGGCCACACGGACACACGGACACACAGACACACACTCACGGCCACACACTCACGGACACACGGACACACACTCACGGCCACACGGACACACACTCACGGCCACACGGACACACACTCACGGCCACACGGACACACACTCACGGCCACACGGACACACACTCACGGCCACACGGACACACACTCACGGCCACACGGACACTAACCAGGTTTCAGTCTACCCATACAGTAACCATAAAGTAACCATACAGTACCCATACAGTACCCATACAGTCTACCCATACAGTACCCATACAGTACCCATACAGTACCCATACAGTCTACCCATACAGTACCCATACAGTACCCATACAGTCTACCCATACAATACCCATACAATACCCATACAGTACCCATACAGTACCCATACAATACCCATACAGTACCCATACAGTACCCATACAGTACCCATACAGTCTACCCATACAGTACCCATACAGTACCCATACAGTCTACCCATACAGTACCCATACAGTACCCATACAGTACCCATACAGTCTACCCATACAGTACCCATACAGTACCCATACAGTCTACCCATACAGTACCCATACAGTACCCATACAGTCTACCCATACAGTACCCATACAGTACCCATACAGTACCCCCAGTACCCACAGTCTACCCATACAGTACCCATACAGTACCCATACAGTCTACCCATACAGTCTACCCATACAGTACCCATACAGTCTACCCATACAGTACCCATACAGTACCCATACAGTCTACCCATACAGTACCCATACAGTCTACCCATACAGTACCCATACAGTACCCATACAGTACCCATACAGTACCCATACAGTCTACCCATACAGTACCCATACAGTCTACCCATACAGTCTACCCATACAGTACCCATACAGTACCCATACAGTACCCATACAGTCTACCCATACAGTACCCATACAGTACCCATACAGTACCCATACAGTCTACCCATACAGTACCCATACAGTCTACCCATACAGTACCCATACAGTACCCATACAGTACCCATACAGTCTACCCATACAGTACCCATACAGTCTACCCATACAGTACCCATACAGTCTACCCATACAATACCCATACAGTACCCATACAGTACCAATACAGTACCCATACAGTACCCATACAGTACCCATACAGTCTACCCATACAGTCTACCCATACAGTACCCATACAGTACCCATACAATACCCATACAGTCTACCCATACAGTACCCATACAGTACCCATACAGTACCCATACAGTCTACCCATACAGTACCCATACAGTACCCATACAGTACCCATACAGTCTACCCATACAGTACCCATACAGTACCCATACAGTCTACCCATATAGTACCCATACAGTCTACCCATACAGTCTACCCATACAGTACCCATACAGTCTACCCATACAGTACCCATACAGTCTACCCATACAGTCTACCCATACAGTACCCATACAGGCTACCCATACAGTCTACCCATACAGTACCCATACAGTATACCCATACAGTATACCCATACAGTCTACCCATACAGTACCCATACAGTACCATACAGTACCCATACAGTCTACCCATACAGTCTACCCATACAGTACCCATACAGTCTACCCATACAGTACCCATACAGTACACCCATACAGTCTACCCATACAGTCTACCCATACAGTCTACCCATACAGTACCCATACAGTCTACCCATACAGTCTACCCATACAGTCTACCCATACAGTCTACCCATACAGTCTACCCATACAGTACACATACAGTACACATACAGTCTACCCATACAGTCTACCCATACAGTACCCATACAGTCTACCCATACAGTCTACCCATACAGTACACCCATACAGTCTACCCATACAGTCTACCCATACAGTACCCATACAGTACCCATACAGTACCCATACAGTCTACCCATACAGTCTACCCATACAGTCTACCCATACAGTCTACCCATACAGTACCCATACAGTACCCATACAGTCTACCCATACAGTACCCATACAGTCTACCCATACAGTACCCATACAGTACCCATACAGTCTACCCATACAGTCTACCCATACAGTCTACACATACAGTACCCATACAGTACCCATACAGTCTACCCATACAGTACCCATACAGTACACATACAGTCTACCCATACAGTACCCATACAGTCTACATACAGTCTACCCATACAGTCTACCCATACAGTACCCATACAGTACCCATACAGTCTACCCATACAGTATACCCATACAGTACACATACAGTCTACCCATACAGTCTACCCATACAGTACCCATACAGTACCCATACAGTCTACCCATACAGTACCCATACAGTACCCATACAGTACACATACAGGTACCCATACAGTACCCATACAGTACCCATACAGTCTACCCATACAGTACCCATACAGTCTACCCATACAGTACCCATACAGTCTACCCATACAGTCTACCCATACAGTACCCATACAGTACCCATACAGTCTACCCATACAGTACCCATACAGTCTACCCATACAGTGTACCCATACAGTCTACCCATACAGTACCCATACGGTCTACCCATACAGTACCCATACAGTACCCATACAGTCTACCCATACAGTACCCATACAGTCTACCCATACAGTGTACCCATACAGTCTACCCATACAGTACCCATACGGTCTACCCATACAGTACCCATACAGTACCCATACAGTCTACCCATACAGTACCCATACAGTACCCATACAGTACCCATACAGTCTACCCATACAGTACCCATACAGTCTACCCATACAGTACCCATACATTCTACCCATACAGTCTACCCATACAGTCTACCCATACAGTACCCATACAGTCTACCCATACAGTACCCATACAATACCCATACAGTCTACCCATACAGTACCCATACAGTCTACCCATACAATCTACCCATACAATCTACCCATACAGTACCCATACAGTCTACCCATACAGTACCCATACATTACCCATACAGTCTACCCATACAGTACCCATACAGTCTACCCATACAGTACCCATACAGTACCCATACAGTCTACCCATACAGTACCCATACAGTCTACCCATACAGTACCCATACAGTCTACCCATACAGTACCCATACAGTCTACCCATACAGTCTACCCATACAGTACCCATACAGTCTACCCATACAGTACCCATACAGTACCCATACAGTCTACCCATACAGTACCCATACAGTACCCATACAGTACCCATACAGTACCCATACAGTCTACCCATACAGTCTACCCATACAGTACCCATACAGTACCCATACAGTCTACCCATACAGTATACCCATACAGTCTACCCATACAGTCTACCCATACAGTACCCATACAGTACCCATACAGTCTACCCATACAGTACCCATACAGTACCCATACAGTACACATACAGTACCCATACAGTACCCATACAGTCTACCCATACAGTACCCATACAGTCTACCCATACAGTACCCATACACTACCCATACAGTCTACCCATACAGTCTACCCATACAGTACCCATACAGTACCTATACAGTCTACCCATACAGTACCCATACAGTGTACCCATACAGTCTACCCATACAGTACCCATACGGTCTACCCATACAGTACCCATACAGTACCCATACAGTCTACCCATACAGTACCCATACAGTACCCATACAGTACCCATACAGTCTACCCATACAGTACCCATACAGTCTACCCATACAGTACCCATACAGTCTACCCATACAGTACCCATACAGTCTACACATACAGTACCCATACAGTCTACCCATACAGTCTACCCATACAGTACACCCATACAGTCTACCCATACAGTCTACCCATACAGTACCCATACAGTCTACCCATACAGTCTACCCATACAGTCTACCCATACAGTCTACCCATACAGTAATAATAATAATAATAATATATGCCATTTAGCAGACGCTTTTATCCAAAGCGACTTACAGTCATGTGTGCATACATTCTACGTATGGGTGGTCCCGGGGATCGAACCCACTACCCTGGCGTTACAAGCGCCATGCTCTACCAACTGAGCTACACAGGACCACAGTACACATACAGTACACATACAGTACACATACAGTACCCATACAGTCTACCCATACAGTACCCATACAGTACCCATACAGTCTACCCATACAGTACCCATACAGTCTACCCATACAGTCTACCCATACAGTCTACCCATACAGTACCCATACAGTCTACCCATACAGTCTACCCATGCAGTCTACCCATACAGTACCCATACAGTCTACCCATACAGTACCCATACAGTACCCATACAGTCTACCCATACAGTACCCATACAGTCTACCCATACAGTACCCATACAGTACCCATACAGTCTACACATACAGTACGCATACAGTACCCATACAGTCTACCCATACAGTACCCATACAGTACCCATACAGTACCCATACAGTCTACCCATACAGTACCCATACAGTCTACCCATACAGTACCCATACAGTACCCATACAGTCTACCCATACAGTCTACACATACAGTACCCATACAGTACCCATACAGTCTACCCATACAGTACCCATACAGTACACATACAGTACCCATACAGTACCCATACAGTCTACCCATACAGTACCCATACAGTACCCATACAGTCTACATACAGTCTACCCATACAGTACCCATACAGTCTACCCATACAGTATACCCATACAGTACACATACAGTCTACCCATACAGTCTACCCATACAGTACCCATACAGTACCCATACAGTCTACCCATACAGTACCCATACAGTACCCATACAGTACACATACAGGTACCCATACAGTACCCATACAGTCTACCCATACAGTACCCATACAGTCTACCCATACAGTACCCATACAGTCTACCCATACAGTCTACCCATACAGTCTACCCATACAGTACCCATACAGTACCCATACAGTACCCATACAGTCTACCCATACAGTACCCATACAGTACCCATACAGTACCCATACAGTGTACCCATACAGTCTACCCATACAGTACCCATACGGTACCCATACAGTACCCATACAGTACCCATACAGTACCCATACAGTACCCATACAGTCTACCCATACAGTACCCATACAGTCTACCCATACAGTACCCATACAGTCTACCCATACAGTCTACCCATACAGTCTACCCATACAGTACCCATACAGTCTACCCATACAGTACCCATACAATACCCATACAGTACCCATACAATACCCATACAGTCTACCCATACAGTCTACCCATACAGTACCCATACAGTCTACCCATACAATCTACCCATACAGTACCCATACAGTCTACCCATACAGTACCCATACAGTACCCATACAGTCTACCCATACAGTACCCATACAGTACCCATACAGTCTACCCATACAGTACCCATACAGTCTACCCATACAGTACCCATACAGTCTACCCATACAGTACAGTACCCATACAGTCTACCCATACAGTACCCATACAGTACCCATACAGTCTACCCATACAGTCTACCCATACAGTACCCATACAGTCTACCCATACAGTACCCATACAGTCTACCCATACAGTACCCATACAGTCTACCCATACAGTCTACCCATACAGTCTACCCATACAGTCTACCCATACAGTACCCATACAGTACCCATACAGTCTACCCATACAGTACCCATACAGTACCCATACAGTCTACCCATACAGTCTACCCATACAGTACCCATACGGTCTACCCATACGGTCTACCCATACAGTACCCATACAGTACCCATACAGTACCCATACAGTCTACCCATACAGTACCCATACAGTCTACCCATACAGTCTACCCATACAGTCTACCCATACAGTCTCCATACAGTACCCATACAGTCTACCCATACAGTCTACCCATACAGTAATAATAATAATAATAATATACCCATTTAGCACAGTTTATCCCATACAGTCATGTGTACCCATACATTCTACATGGGTGGTCCCATCACCCACTACCCATACAGCCCATGCTCTACCCAACAGTACCCAGGACCATACAGTACAGTACCCATACAGTACCCATACAGTACCCATACAGTCTACCCATACAGTACCCATACAGTACCCATACAGTCTACCCATACAGTACCCATACAGTCTACCCATACAGTCTACCCATACCTACCCATACAGTACCCATACAGTCTACCCATACAGTCTACCCATACAGTACCCATACAGTACCCATACAGTACCCATACAGTACCCATACAGTCTACCCATACAGTACCCATACAGTCTACCCATACAGTACCCATACAGTACCCATACAGTCTACCCATACAGTACCCATACAGTCTACCCATACAGTCTACCCCATACAGTACCCATACAGTCTACCCATACAGTCTACCCATACAGTACCCATACAGTACCCATACAGTACCCATACAGTACCCATACAGTACCCATACAGTACCCATACAGTCTACCCATACAGTACCCATACAGTCTACCCATACAGTACCCATACAGTCTACCCATACAGTACCCATACAGTACCCATACAGTCTACCCATACAGTCTACCCATACAGTACCCATACAGTACCCATACAGTCTACCCATACAGTACCCATACAGTACCCATACAGTCTACAGTACCCATACAGTACCCATACAGTCTACCCATACAGTACCCATACAGTCTACCCATACAGTCTACCCATACAGTACCCATACAGTCTACCCATACAGTCTACCCATACAGTCTACCCATACAGTACCCATACAGTCTACCCACAGTACCCATACAGTCTACCCATACAGTACCCATACAGTCAACCCATACAGTACCCATACAGTACCCATACAGTCTACCCATACAGTGTACCCATACAGTCTACCCATACAGTACCCATACGGTCTACCCATACAGTACCCATACAGTCTACCCATACAGTCTACCCATACAGTACCCATACAGTACCCATACAGTACCCATGCCATCTACCCATACAGTACCCATACAGTCTACCCATACAGTACCCATACAGTCTACCCATACAGTCTACCCATACAGTCTACCCATACAGTACAGTACCCATACAGTCTACCCATACCCAGTACCCATACAATACCCATACAGTCTACCATACAGTCTACCCATACAGTACCCATACAGTCTACCCATACAGTACCCATACAGTCTACCCATACATACAGTACCCATACAGTCTACCCATACAGTCTACCCATACAGTACCCATACAGTACCCATACAGTCTACCCATACAGTCTACCCATACAGTCTACCCATACAGTCTACCCATACAGTCTACCCATACAGTACCCATACAGTCTACCCATACAGTCTACCCATACAGTCTACCCATACAGTACCCATACAGTCTACCCATACAGTACCCATACAGTACCCATACAGTCTACCCATACAGTACCCATACAGTACCCATACAGTCTACCCATACAGTGTACCCATACAGTCTACCCATACAGTCTACCCATACAGTCTACCCATACAGTACCGGTACAGTACCCATACAGTCTACCCATACAGTACCCATACAGTACCCATACAGTCTACCCATACAGTACCCATACAGTCTACCCATACAGTACCCATACAGTCTACCCATACAGTACCCATACAGTACCCATACAGTCTACCCATACAGTCTACCCATACAGTCTACCCATACAGTACCCATACAGTCACCCATACAGTCTACCCATACAGTACCCATACAGTACCCATACAGTCTACCCATACAGTACCCATACAGTCTACCCATACAGTACCCATACAGTACCCATACAGTCTACCCATACAGTCTACCATACAGTACCCATACAGTCTACCCATACAGTATACCCATACAGTACTACCCATACAGTCTACCCATACAGTCTACCCATACTGGTACCCATACAGTCTACCCATACAGCTGCCCATTTACCCATACAGTCTACCCAACAGCTACCCATACAGTACCCATACAGTGCATACAGTCTACCCATGGGTGGTCCCATCAGAACCCACTACCCTGGCCGTTACAAGTCGCCCATGCTCTACCAACTGAGCTACAGTACCACAGTACACATACAGTACACATACAGTACACATACAGTACCCATACAGTCTACCCATACAGTACCCATACAGTCTACCCATACAGTCTACCCCTCCTGCCATACAGTACCCATACAGTCTACCCATACAGTCTACCCATACAGTACCCATACAGTGCCCCAGTCTACCCATACAGTCTACCCATACAGTACCCATACAGTCTGCCCATACAAGTACCCATACAGTACCCATACAGTCTACCCCATACAGTACCCATACAGATCTACCCATACAGTACCCATACAGTCTACCCATACAGTACCCATACAGTCTACCCATACAGTCTACCCATACAGTCCCCACAGTACCCATACAGTCTACCCATACAGTACCCATACAGTACCCATACAGATCTACCCATACAGTACCCATACAGTCTACCCATACAGTACCCATACAGTACCCATACAGTCTACCCCATACAGTCTACCCACTTCCAGTCTACCCATACAGTACCCATACAGTCTACCCATACAGTCTACCCATACAGTACCCATACAGTCTACCCATATGTCTACCCATACAGTACCCATACAATCTACCCATACAGTACCCATACAGTCTACCCATACAGTACCCATACAGTACCCATACAGTACCCATACAGTACCCATACAGTACCCATACAGTCTACCCATACAGTACCCATACAGTACCCTACAGTCTACCCATACAGTACCCATACAGTACCCATACAGTCTACCCATACAGTACCCCATACAGTCTACCCATACAGTACCCATACAGTCTGCCCATACAGTACCCATACAGTACCCATACAGTCTACCCATACAGTACCCATACAGTACCCATATAGTCTACCCATACAGTACCCATCTACCCATACAGTCTACCCCATACAGTAACCATACATTAATAATACCAGTATAATATACAGTCTACCCATACAGTCTACCCGACTTACAGTACCCATACAGTCTACCCATACAGCCTACCCATACAGTACCCATACAGTAACCATCTCTAGCTCTACCAGGACCACAGTACACATACAGTACACATACAGTACCCATACAGTCTACCCATACAGTCCCATACAGTCTACCCATACAGTACCCATACAGTCCACATACAGTCTACCCATACAGTCTACCCATACAGTCTACCCATACAGTACCCATACAGTCTGCCACAGTACCATACAGTACC
>NW_025747138.1:0-68505 GCF_021184085.1 Oncorhynchus gorbuscha
GCCCCCATTGTCTCCCCTCACAGACGCCACAGTCTCCCCCATTGTCTCCCCTCACCCCCATTGTCTCCCCTCACAGCCCCCATTGTCTCCCCTCACAGCCCCCATTGTCTCCCCTCACAGCCCTCATTGTCTCCCCTCACACTGCCAGGAGACGTCACAGCCCCATCGTCTCCCCTCACAGCCCCATTGTCTCCCCTCACAGCCCCCATCGTCTCCCCTCACAGCCCCCATTGTCTCCCCTCACACTGCCAGGAGACGTCACAGCCCCCATCGTCTCCCCTCACAACCCCCATTGTCTCCCCTCACAGCCCTCATTGTCTCCCCTCACACTACCAGGAGACGTCACAGCCCCCATCGTCTCCCCTCACACTACCAGGAGACGTCACAGCCCCCATCGTCTCCCCTCACACTACCAGGAGACGTCACAACCCCCATCGTCTCCCCTCAAAACCCCCATTGTCTCCCCTCACAGCCCCCATTGTCTCCCCTCACAGCCCCGTTGTCTCCCCTCACACTACCAGGAGACGTCACAACCCCCATTGTCTCCCCTCACAGCCCCGTTGTCTCCCCTCACACTACCAGGAGACGTCACAACCCCCATCGTCTCCCCTCACAGCCCCCATCGTCTCCCCTCACACTACCAGGAGACGTCACAACCCCCATCGTCTCCCCTCACACTACCAGGAGACGTCACAACCCCATCGTCTCCCCTCACACTACCAGGAGACGTCACAACCCCCCCATTGTCTCCCCTCACAGCCCCGTTGTCTCCCCTCACACTACCAGGAGACGTCACAACCCCCATTGTCTCCCCTCACAGCCCCGTTGTCTCCCCTCACACTACCAGGAGACGTCACAACCCCCATCGTCTCCCTCACAGCCCCCATCGTCTCCCCTCACACTACCAGGAGACGTCACAACCCCCATCGTCTCCCCTCACACTGCCAGGAGACGTCACAACCATTCTAACAGATAAGAGTGCACAACCAGACCCTGATGTTGTTACACATGACCGCTATGGTCACATTGTTTAAAAACAGAACTTGGGGTAAACCTTTAAGGTACGTGTTTTTGGTGCTTCTAATTCTGCAGCAGCTGTCTCTGCTCGGGGGAATAGAGATGCAGGGGAACCAATTGAAAACCAGCAATCAAAGGGTAAACGTGGTCCAAAAGCTGAGTAGACGAGCCACGCCTAGAGGTTCACATGTAATAATAATAATAATAATATATGCCATTTAGCAGACGCTTTTATCCAAAGCGACTTACAGTCATGTGTGCATACATTCTACGTATGGGTGGTCCCGGGGATCGAACCCACTACCCTGGCGTTACAAGCGCCATGCTCTACCAACTGAGCTACAGAAGGACTAGTCGTTTTGAAAAACCCTCAGAGAGTCAGAGTGAGTTGTTTGGATCAAATTGTCGTAGGTGATTGGATTAACAACGTCACCTACTCCATGCAGGCCCTTATGAATTTGACTGTTGCTGGTTTTGCCCTTCTGTCTACTGATGATCAGTCTTAAAGCTGTTACAGGTATAGCCCAGCATTAGACTGCTTCCTGGATAAGGAGGGGGGGAATACTGCAGGGCCCTAAATTATATTTCCCCCACTGAATGTGTTATGCTTCTCCCTGACTCCTCTGATAATATGACAGAGATTCTCACGGAATTGACTCAATTGGCTGTTACCTACACCCCTACGGGAGATGACTCCTGGTTCCCATTTGGGTGGTTGAAAGATCAACTAGGACATTTTGGATTTAAGTCGTTTTCCGATTTTAGTTCCATCATTGGCTCCCGTGCTTGTTCTACTGATTTGCATGCTTATCCTTCATGTTCCTCATAAGGCTATGCCAGGCATGCTTATCCTTCGTGTTCCTCATAAGGCTATGCCAGGCATGCTTATCCTTCGTGTTCCTCATAAGGCTATGCCAGGCATGCTTATCCTTCGTGTTCCTCATAAGGCTATGCCAGGCATGCTTATCCTTCGTGTTCCTCATAAGGCTATGCCAGGCATGCTTATCCTTCGTGTTCCTCATAAGGCTATGCCAGGCATGCTTATCCTTCGTGTTCCTCATAAGGCTATGCCAGGCACGCTTATCCTTCGTGTTCCTCATAAGGCTATGCCAGGCACGCTTATCCTTCGTGTTCCTCATAAGGCTATGCCAGGCACGCTTATCCTTCGTGTTCCTCATAAGGCTATGCCAGGCACGCTTATCCTTCGTGTTCCTCATAAGGCTATGCCAGGCACGCTTATCCTTCGTGTTCCTCATAAGGCTATGCCAGGCACGCTTATCCTTCGTGTTCCTCATAAGGCTATGCCAGGCACGCTTATCCTTCGTGTTCCTCATAAGGCTATGCCAGGCACGCTTATCCTTCGTGTTCCTCATAAGGCTATGCCAGGCACGCTTATCCTTCGTGTTCCTCATAAGGCTATGCCAGGCACGCTTATCCTTCGTGTTCCTCATAAGGCTATGCCAGGCACGCTTATCCTTCGTGTTCCTCATAAGGCTATGCCAGGCACGCTTATCCTTCGTGTTCCTCATAAGGCTATGCCAGGCACGCTTATCCTTCGTGTTCCTCATAAGGCTATGCCAGGCACGCTTATCCTTCGTGTTCCTCATAAGGCTATGCCAGGCACGCTTATCCTTCGTGTTCCTCATAAGGCTATGCCAGGCACGCTTATCCTTCGTGTTCCTCATAAGGCTATGCCAGGCATGCTTATCCTTCGTGTTCCTCATAAGGCTATGCCAGGCACGCTTATCCTTCGTGTTCCTCATAAGGCTATGCCAGGCATGCTTATCCTTCGTGTTCCTCATAAGGCTATGCCAGGCACGCTTATCCTTCGTGTTCCTCATAAGGCTATGCCAGGCACGCTTATCCTTCGTGTTCCTCATAAGGCTATGCCAGGCACGCTTATCCTTCGTGTTCCTCATAAGGCTATGCCAGGCACGCTTATCCTTCGTGTTCCTCATAAGGCTATGCCAGGCATGCTTATCCTTCGTGTTCCTCATAAGGCTATGCCAGGCATGCTTATCCTTCGTGTTCCTCATAAGGCTATGCCAGGCATGCTTATCCTTCGTGTTCCTCATAAGGCTATGCCAGGCATGCTTATCCTTCGTGTTCCTCATAAGGCTATGCCAGGCATGCTTATCCTTCGTGTTCCTCATAAGGCTATGCCAGGCATGCTTATCCTTCGTGTTCCTCATAAGGCTATGCCAGGCATGCTTATCCTTCGTGTTCCTCATAAGGCTATGCCAGGCATGCTTATCCTTCGTGTTCCTCATAAGGCTATGCCAGGCATGCTTATCCTTCGTGTTCCTCATAAGGCTATGCCAGGCATGCTTATCCTTCGTGTTCCTCATAAGGCTATGCCAGGCATGCTTATCCTTCGTGTTCCTCATAAGGCTATGCCAGGCATGCTTATCCTTCGTGTTCCTCATAAGGCTATGCCAGGCATGCTTATCCTTCGTGTTCCTCATAAGGCTATGCCAGGCATGCTTATCCTTCATGTTCCTCATAAGGCTATGCCAGGCATGCTTATCCTTCATGTTCCTCATAAGGCTATGCCAGGCATGCTTATCCTTCATGTTCCTCATAAGGCTATGCCAGGCATGCTTATCCTTCATGTTCCTCATAAGGCTATGCCAGGCATGCTTATCCTTCATGTTCCTCATAAGGCTATGCCAGGCATGCTTATCCTTCATGTTCCTCATAAGGCTATGCCAGGCATGCTTATCCTTCGTGTTCCTCATAAGGCTATGCCAGGCACGCTTATCCTTCATGTTCCTCATAAGGCTATGCCAGGCATGCTTATCCTTCATGTTCCTCATCTCCCAGGCCCTTATTTCCATCCTCAATCTCCTGAGGATTGTTTTGCAATCTAACGCACCTTTTATGGATGTTTCTTATAAATGCTATGTTTGAGTTGCTTTGCTTTTGTTGAGGCCTGGTGGCCTCAAAGGGGGGGATGAGGAGGATTAAACCAAGGCCTCATAATTTATTAACCCTTTTAAAAAGGTATGTTATGATAAACTATAAGGTCTCCTCTTCTAGGAGACCTCTGTGTGTTTGTTGAAACCTGTTTTTTGAGTGTTGTGCCCTTCAGGCACTCTCGTAAGGCGTCTACATTCAGACTCCTCCTGTCAGAATCCCACCGTGGTTGTCTGGTTTACTGAGAACACAAGGCTACCACAGACCTGATGAAACCAGCCACCTGGTTTCAGAAGCTGCTTGGACTCGTTCACATTGTTATGACTCTACACTCGTTCACATTGTTATGACTCTACACTCGTTCACATTGTTATGACTCTACACTCGTTCACATTGTTATGACTCTACACTCGTTCACATTGTTATGACTCTACACTCGTTCACATTGTTATGACTCTACACTCGTTCACATTGTTATGACTCTATACTTGTGATGACAGGTCAAGTTTCGGGTCAAAGATGTTTCGGTCAAAGAAGAACCATGGACAAGATGGTTCCTGTTGTCAGGGGGAAGTTAGATTTACTCAAATGTTGTTGCCAGGGAAACTCACGCAAGGAGGACTGGGAGAGGCTACAGTATATGAGCTACACAGAGAGGCTACAGTACATGAGCTACACAGAGAGGCTACAGTATATGAGCTACACAGAGAGGCTACAGTATATGAGCTACACAGAGAGGCTACAGTATATGAGCTACACAATGTTTAAGACATTTTTGCAGAAATTGGAGAGAACTATCATATACTGTTATACTTTACTCTGTACCAACTTGTGTCTACAATTGTATTATTAAAGAAGTATTTTAACTTAAACAAAAAGTCTGTTTCCTTTCTATTACTAATGTATGAATAATTATATAATTCTCTGTTGGAGAACAGTTAACTATCCAGTTCCCCTCAACATTGACTCTGTACCAGTACCCCTGTATATAGCCTCCACATTGACTCTGTACCGGTACCCCCTGTATATAGCCTCCACATTGACTCTGTACCGGTACCCACTGTATATAGCCTCCACATTGACTCTGTACCCGTACCCCCTGTATATAGCCTCCACATTGACTCTGTACCGGTACCCCCTCTATATAGCCTCCACATTGACTCTGTACCGGTACCCCCTCTATATAGCCTCCACATTGACTCTGTACCGTAACACCCTGTATATAGCCTCCACATTGACTCTGTACCGTAATACCCTGTATATAGCCTCCACATTGACTCTGTACCGTAATACCCTGTATATAGCATTAACATTATACGTGTTCCGGTTGGAGCGAGTGGTCGCATCTGCACGCATCTGCACGTCGCTCCAACGGGTAGTATAACTTTTTAACTTTTTCATTATATCTCGGTTTGATTTGTCTTATCTTAGCAATTTCTTCTCAGCTAGCTACATAGCCGTCTTTGTATCAAAGATAATTGCGTAATTATCGTATTTCGCCGTCCTAACGTAGTCTTCACTAGCCAGCTAGCTAACGTCCACTGATTAGCTGCACTGAGAAACTCTTACACTCAACTGAACGACTTGATTAGTTTAGTGTTAGCTACCTACATAGCTGTCTTTGCTGTCTTCGTATCATCGTATCATCGTATCCAAGATAATTGTGTTGTTTAGGTTTAGAGTGTGTAGTCTTAGAGTGATTATCTTAATTTACCGAGGTTAGCTAGCCAGCTATTTGTCGTCCTTAACGTAGGTGACTCTGCTAGCTAGCCAACAGCTAGCCAACGCTAGCCAACGTCTTCTGTATAGAACTCAACTACCCGGTCGCATTCACAGGTTGTATCACATTTTCACTTCATTTCATTACAGTACAACGGTTTGATTTGTTTGATCGTAGCTAGCTACTTAGCTAGCTACATAGCCGTCTTTGTATCAAAGATAATTGTGTAGTCTAGAGCGATTTTCTAGGTTCGCTAGCCATCTATTGTCGTTCTTTTAACGCAACGTAACGTAAACAACACTGCTAGCTAGCCTGCTAGCCCCCGAATAGCAACACTGCAGAACTATTACACTCAACGGAATGACTTGATTAGTGTAGTGTCAACAACGCACCCACTGCCAGCTGGCCTACTTCAGCAGTACTGTATCATTTTAATCATTTTAGTCAATAAGATTCTTGCTACGTAGCTTAACTTTCTGAACATTCGAGACGTGTAGTCCACTTGTCATTCCAATCTCCTTTGCATTAGCGTAGCCTCTTCTGTAGCCTGTCAACTATGTGTCTGTTTATCCCTGTTCTCTCCTCTCTGCACAGACCATACAAACGCTCCTCACCGCGTGGCCGCGGCCACCCTACTCTGGTGGTCCCAGCGCACGACCCACGTGGAGTTCCAGGTCTCCGGTAGCCTCTGGAACTGCCAATCTGCGGTCAACAAGGCAGAGTTCATCTCAGCCTATGCCTCCCTCCAGTCCCTCGACTTCTTGGCACTGACGGAAACATGGATCACCACAGACAACACTGCTACTCCTACTGCTCTCTCTTCGTCCGCCCACGTGTTCTCGCACACCCCGAGAGCGTCTGGTCAGCGGGGTGGTGGCACCGGGATCCTCATCTCTCCCAAGTGGTCATTCTCTCTTTCTCCCCTTACCCATCTGTCTATCGCCTCCTTTGAATTCCATGCTGTCACAGTTACTAGCCCTTTCAAGCTTAACATCCTTATCATTTATCGCCCTCCAGGTTCCCTCGGAGAGTTCATCAATGAGCTTGATGCCTTGATAAGCTCCTTTCCTGAGGACGGCTCACCTCTCACAGTTCTGGGCGACTTTAACCTCCCCACGTCTACCTTTGACTCTTTCCTCTCTGCCTCCTTCTTTCCACTCCTCTCCTCTTTTGACCTCACCCTCTCACCTTCCCCCTACTCACAAGGCAGGCAATACGCTCGACCTCATCTTTACTAGATGCTGTTCTTCCACTAACCTCACTGCAACTCCCCTCCAAGTCTCCGACCACTGCCTTGTATCCTTTTCCCTCTCGCTCTCATCCAACACCTCCCACACTGCCCCTACTCGGATGGTATCGCGCCGTCCCAACCTTCGCTCTCTCTCCCCCGCTACTCTCTCCTCTTCCATCCTATCATCTCTTCCCTCCGCTCAAACCTTCTCCCACCTATCTCCTGATTCTGCCTCCTCAACCCTCCTCTCCTCCCTCTCTGCATCCCTTGACTCTCTATGTCCCCTATCCTCCAGGCCGGCTCGGTCCTCCCCTCCCCGCTCCGTGGCTCGATGACTCATTGCGAGCTCACAGAACAGGGCTCCGGGCAGCCGAGCGGAAATGGAGGAAAACTCGCCTCCCTGCGGACCTGGCATCCTTTCACTCCCTCCTCTCTACATTTTCCTCCTCTGTCTCTGCTGCTAAAGCCACTTTCTACCACGCTAAATTCCAAGCATCTGCCTCTAACCCTAGGAAGCTCTTTGCCACCTTCTCCTCCCTCCTGAATCCTCCGCCCCCTCCCCCCCCCTCCTCCCTCTCTGCAGATGACTTCGTCAACCATTTTGAAAAGAAGGTCGACGACATCCGATCCTCGTTTGCTAAGTCAAACGACACCGCTGGTTCTGCTCACACTGCCCTACCCTGTGCTCTGACCTCTTTCTCCCCTCTCTCTCCAGATGAAATCTCGCGTCTTGTGACGGCCGGCCGCCCAACAACCTGCCCGCACTGCTAAAGCTAACTCTCTCTCCTCTGCTCTCATCCTTCTAGATCTATCGGCTGCCTTCGATACTGTGAACCATCAGATCCTCCTCTCCACCCTCTCCGAGTTGGGCATCTCCGGCGCGGCCCACGCTTGGATTGCGTCCTACCTGACAGGTCGCTCCTACCAGGTGGCGTGGCGAGAATCTGTCTCCTCACCACGCGCTCTCACCACTGGTGTCCCCCAGGGCTCTGTTCTTGGCCCTCTCCTATTCTCGCTATACACCAAGTCACTTGGCTCTGTCATAACCTCACATGGTCTCTCTTATCATTGCTATGCAGACGACACACAATTAATCTTCTCCTTTCCCCCTTCTGATGACCAGGTGGCGAATCGCATCTCTGCATGTCTGGCAGACATATCAGTGTGGATGACGGATCACCACCTCAAGCTGAACCTCGGCAAGACGGAGCTGCTCTTCCTCCCGGGGAAGGACTGCCCGTTCCATGATCTCGCCATCACGGTCGACAACTCCATTGTGTCCTCCTCCCAGAGCGCCAAGAACCTTGGCGTGATCCTGGACAACACCCTGTCGTTCTCAACTAACATCAAGGCGGTGGCCCGTTCCTGTAGGTTCATGCTCTACAACATCCGCAGAGTACGACCCTGCCTCACACAGGAAGCGGCGCAGGTCCTAATCCAGGCACTTGTCATCTCCCGTCTGGATTACTGCAACTCGCTGTTGGCTGGGCTCCCTGCCTGTGCCATTAAACCCCTTCAACTCATCCAGAACGCCGCAGCCCGTCTGGTGTTCAACCTTCCCAAGTTCTCTCACGTCACCCCCTCCTCCGTTCTCTCCACTGGCTTCCAGTTGAAGCTCGCATCCGCTACAAGACCATGGTGCTTGCCTACGGAGCTGTGAGGGGAACGGCACCTCAGTACCTCCAGGCTCTGATCAGGCCCTACACCCAAACAAGGGCACTGCGTTCATCCACCTCTGGCCTGCTCGCCTCCCTACCACTGAGGAAGTACAGCTCCCGCTCAGCCCAGTCAAAACTGTTCGCTGCCCTGGCCCCCCAATGGTGGAACAAACTCCCTCACGACGCCAGGACAGCGGAGTCAATCACCACCTTCCGGAGACACCTGAAACCCCACCTCTTTAAGGAATACCTAGGATAGGTTAAGTAATCCCTCTCACCCCACCCCCCCTAAGTTTTAGATGCACTATTGTTAAGTGACTGTCCCACTGGATGTCATAAGGTGAATGCACCAATTTGTAAGTCGCTCTGGATAAGAGCGTCTGCTAAATGACTTAAATGTAAATGTAAATATAGCCTCCACATTGACTCTGTACCGGTACCCCCTGTATATAGCCTCCACATTGACTCTGTACCGGTACCCCCTGTATATAGCCTCCACATTGACTCTGTACCGGTTCCCCCTGTATATAGCCTCCACATTGACTCCGTACCGGTACCCCCTGTATATAGCCTCCACATTGACTCTGTACCGGTACCCCCTGTATATAGCCTCCACATTGACTCTGTACCGGTACCCCCTGTATATAGCCTCCACATTGACTCTGTACCGTAACACCCTGTATATAGCCTCCACATTGACTCTGTACCGTAATACCCTGTATATAGCCTCCACATTGACTCTGTACCGTAATACCCTGTATATAGCCTCCACATTGACTCTGTACCGGTACCCCCTGTATATAGCCTCCACATTGACTCTGTACCGGTACCCCCTGTATATAGCCTCCACATTGACTCTGTACCGGTACCCCCTGTATATAGCCTCCACATTGACTCTGTACCGGTTCCCCCTGTATATAGCCTCCACATTGACTCCGTACCGGTACCCCCTGTATATAGCCTCCACATTGACTCTGTACCGGTACCCCCTGTATATAGCCTCCACATTGACTCTGTACCGGTACCCCCTGTATATAGCCTCCACATTGACTCTGTACCGGTACCCCCTGTATATAGCCTCCACATTGACTCTGTACTGGTACCCCCTGTATATAGCCTCCACATTGACTCTGTACCGGTACCCCCTGTATATAGCCTCCACATTGACTCGGTACCGGTACCCCCTCTATATAGCCTCCACATTGACTCTGTACCGGTACCCCCTGTATATAGCCTCCACATTGACTCTGTACCGGTACCCCCTGTATATAGCCTCCACATTGACTCTGTACCGGTACCCCCTGTATATAGCCTACACATTGACTCTGTACTGGTACCCCCTGTATATAGCCTCCACATTGACTCTGTACCGTAATACTCTGTATATAGCCTCCACATTGACTCTGTACCGGTACCCCCTGTATATATCAAATCAAATTTATTTATATAGCCCTTCGTACATCAGCTGATATCTCAAAGTGCTGTACAGAAACCCAGCCTAAAACCCCAAACAGCAAACAATGCAGGTGTAAAAGCACGGTGGCTAGGAAAAACTCCCTAGAAAGGCCAAAACCTAGGAAGAAACCTAGAGAGGAACCGGGCTATGTGGGGTGGCCAGTCCTCTTCTGGCTGTGCCGGGTAGAGATTATAACAGAACATGACCAAGATGTTCAAATGTTCATAAATGACCAGCATGGTCAAATAATAATAAGGCAGAACAGTTGAAACTGGAGCAGCAGCACAGTCAGATGGACTGGGGACAGCAAGGAGCCATCATGTCAGGTAGTCCTGGGGCACGGTCCTAGGGCTCAGGTCCTCCGAGAGAGAGAAAGAAAGAGAGAATTAGAGAGAGCATATGTGGGGTGGCCAGTCCTCTTCTGGCTGTGCCAGGTGGAGATTATAACAGAACGTGGCCAAGATGTTCAAATGTTCATAAATGACCAGCATGGTTGAATAATAGTAAGGCAGAACAGTTGAAACTGGAGCAGGAGCATGGCCAGGTGGACTGGGGACAGCAAGGAGTCCTCATGTCAGGTAGTCCTGGGACATGGTCCTAGGGCCCAGGCCAGTTGAAACTGGAGCAGCAGCATGGCCAGGTGGACTGGGGACAGCAAGGAGTCATCATGTCAGGTAGTCCTGGGGCATGGTTCTAGGGCTCAGGTCCTCCGAGAGAGAGAAAGAAAGAGAGAAGGAGAGAATTAGAGAACGCACACTTAGATTTACACAGGACACCGAATAGGACAGGAGAAGTACTCCAGATAAACAAACTGACCCTAGCCCCCCGACACATAAACTACTGCAGCATAAATACTGGAGGCTGAGACAGGAGGGGTCAGGAGACACTATAGCCTCCACATTGACTCTGTACCGGTACCCCCTGTATATAGCCTCCACATTGACTCTGTACCGGTACCCCCTGTATATAGCCTCCACATTGACTCTGTACCGGTACCCCCTGTATATAGTCTCGCTATAGTTAATTATTTGTTATTTTGTTAGGTATTTTTCTTAAAACTGCATTGTTTGTTATAGGTTATATAGCTTGTAAGTAAGCATTTCACTGTGAGGTCTACTACACCTGTTGTATTCAGCATTTCACTGTGAGGTCTACTACACCTGTTGTATTCAGCATTTCACTGTGAGGTCTACTACACCTGTTGTATTCAGCATTTCACTGTGAGGTCTACTACACCTGTTGTATTCAGCATTTCACTGTGAGGTCTACTACACCTGTTGTATTCAGCATTTCACTGTGAGGTCTACTACACCTGTTGTATTCAGCATTTCACTGTGAGGTCTACTACACCTGTTGTATTCAGCATTTCACTGTGAGGTCTACTACACCTGTTGTATTCAGCATTTCACTGTGAGGTCTACTACACCTGTTGTATTCAGCATTTCACTGTGAGGTCTACTACACCTGTTGTATTCATCATTTCACTGTGAGGTCTACTACACCTGTTGTATTCAGCATTTCACTGTGAGGTCTACTACACCTGTTGTATTCAGCATTTCACTGTGAGGTCTACTACACCTGTTGTATTCAGCATTTCACTGTAAGGTCTACTACACCTGTTGTATTCAGCATTTCACTGTGAGGTCTACTACACCTGTTGTATTCAGCATTTCACTGTAAGGTCTACTACACCTGTTGTATTCAGCATTTCACTGTGAGGTCTACTACACCTGTTGTATTCAGCATTTCACTGTAAGGTCTACTACACCTGTTGTATTCAGCATTTCACTGTGAGGTCTACTACACCTGTTGTATTCAGCATTTCACTGTGAGGTCTACTACACCTGTTGCATTCAGCATTTCACTGTAAGGTCTACTACACCTGTTGTATTCAGCATTTCACTGTGAGGTCTACTACACCTGTTGTATTCAGCATTTCACTGTAAGGTCTACTACACCTGTTGTATTCAGCATTTCACTGTGAGGTCTACTACACCTGTTGTATTCAGCATTTCACTGTAAGGTCTACTATACCTGTTATATTCGGCGCATGTGACAAATAACATCTGATTTGATCCCATACTTATTTCACCACTAAACAGAGTATATCAGTTTGCATTCCAGAGACATGCCATTCTGTGTTCGATATCAATACCCACCAGGGCATCCATTATCGATTAGGTTATTGACTTGGCATCACTTCCTGATCCTGTGACATCACTTGATCTCACTTGACCTTTTCAGCAGCACTTAGTCAGACCTGTCTCTGAGGAGAGAGGAGATCAGATTCACACACAATTTACCACTGTTTTCTTCGTGTGTCATCAATAAAGGCTTAAGTTTACAGGATGAGAGAGTAGAGAGAGTTCTAGCTAGCTACATGTTAGAATGGGTTAGCTAGCTACATGTTAGCTAGCTACGTGTTAGAATGGGTTAGCTGGCTACGTGTTAGAATGGGTTAGCTAGCTACGTGTTAGAATGGGTTAGCTAGCTACGTGTTAGAATGGGTTAGCTAGCTACGTGTTAGAATGGGTTAGCTAGCTACGTGTTAGAATGGGTTAGCTAGCTACGTGTTAGAATGGGTTAGCTAGCTACGTGTTAGAATGGGTTAGCTAGCTACGTGTTAGCTAGCTACGTGTTAGCTAGCTACGTGTTAGCTAGCTACGTGTTAGAATGGGTTAGCTAGCTACGTGTTAGAATGGGTTAGCTGGCTACGTGTTAGCTAGCTACGTGTTAGCTAGCTACGTGTTAGAATGGGTTAGCTAGCTACGTGTTAGAATGGGTTAGCTGGCTACGTGTTAGAATGGGTTAGCTAGCTACGTGTTAGCTAGCTACGTGTTAGCTAGCTACGTGTTAGCTAGCTACGTGTTAGAATGGGTTAGCTAGCTACGTGTTAGAATGGGTTAGCTGGCTACGTGTTAGAATGGGTTAGCTGGCTACGTGTTAGAATGGGTTAGCTAGCTACGTGTTAGAATGGGTTAGCTAGCTACGTGTTAGAATGGGTTAGCTAGCTACATGCTAGAATGGATTTGCTAGCTACATGCAAGAATGGGTTAGCTAGCTACGTGTTAGAAGGAGGCAGCTAGCTACGTGTTAGAATGGGTTAGCTAGCTACGTGTTAGAATGGGTTAGCTAGCTACGTGTTAGAATGGGTTAGCTAGCTACGTGTTAGAATGGGTTAGCTAGCTACGTGTTAGAATG
The DNA here is from genome assembly GCF_021184085.1 of Oncorhynchus gorbuscha. Lineage (NCBI taxonomy): Eukaryota > Metazoa > Chordata > Actinopteri > Salmoniformes > Salmonidae > Oncorhynchus > Oncorhynchus gorbuscha. The sequence goes on from NW_025747138.1 coordinate 13,200, forward strand.
GGTTAGCTAGCTACGTGTTAGCTAGCTACGTGTTAGCTAGCTACGTGTTAGCTAGCTACGTGTTAGCTAGCTACGTGTTAGCTAGCTACGTGTTAGAATGGGTTAGCTAGCTACGTGTTAGAATGGGTTAGCTAGCTACGTGTTAGAATGGGTTAGCTGGCTACATGTTAGAATGGGTTAGCTGGCTACATGTTAGAATGGGTTAGCTGGCTACGTGTTAGAATGGGTTAGCTAGCTACGTGTTAGAATGGGTAAGCTAGCTACATGCTAGAATGGATTTGCTAGCTACATGCAAGAATGGGTTAGCTAGCTACATGTTAGAAGGAGGCAGCTAGCTACATGTTAGAAGGAGGCAGCTAGCTACGTGTTAGAATGGGTTAGCTAGCTACGTGTTAGAATGGGTTAGCTAGCTACGTGTTAGAATGGGTTAGCTAGCTACGTGTTAGAATGGGTTAGCTAGCTACCTGTTAGAAGGAGGCAGCTAGCTACATGCAAGAATGGGTTAGCTAGCTACATGTTAGAAGGAGGCAGCTAGCTACTTGTTAGAATGGGTTAGCTAGCTACATGTTAGAATGGGTTAGCTAGCTACATGTTAGAATGGGTTAGCTAGCTACGTGTTAGAATGGGTTAGCTAGCTACGTGTTAGAATGGGTTAGCTACCTACGTGTTAGAATGGGTTAGCTGGCTACGTGTTAGAATGGGTTAGCTAGCTACGTGTTAGAATGGGTAAGCTAGCTACGTGTTAGAATGGGTTAGCTAGCTACATGCTAGAATGGATTTGCTAGCTACATGCAAGAATGGGGCAGCTAGCTACGTGTTAGAATGGGTTAGCTAGCTACGTGTTAGAATGGGTTAGCTAGCTACGTGTTAGAATGGGTTAGCTAGCTACGTGTTAGAATGGGTTAGCTAGCTACGTGTTAGAATGGGTTAGCTAGCTACGTGTTAGAATGGGTTAGCTAGCTACGTGTTAGAATGGGTTAGCTAGCTACGTGTTAGAATGGGTTAGCTAGCTACGTGTTAGAATGGGTTAGCTAGCTACGTGTTAGAAGGAGGCAGCTAGCTACGTGTTAGAAGGAGGCAGCTAGCTACGTGTTAGAAGGAGGCAGCTAGCTACGTGTTAGAATGGGTTAGCTAGCTACATGTTAGAAGGAGGCAGCTAGCTACGTGTTAGAATGGGTTAGCTACCTACATGTTAGAATGGGTTAGCTAGCTACATGTTAGAAGGAGGCAGCTAGCTACATGTTAGAAGGGGGCCACCTACCTACAATTTAGAAGAGGGTAGCTAACTTCAACTAGCAACATGTTAAAAAGGGGTAGCTAGCTATATGCTAGAAGGGGGTAGCTAGCAACATGCTGTGTGGGGGTAGCTAGTTACAGGGGTTTCTATCTACATGTTAGAAGGGACAACCAGGTACATTTTCGAAGGTTGTAGCTAACCACATGTTAGAAGGAATACCCTGCTTAAACTAGCTACATATTAGAATGGGTTAGCTAGATGCATGTTGAAAGGTGGGAGCTAGCTACATGTTATAAGGGGGTAGTTTGCTAGATGTTAGAAAGAGGTAGCTAGCTACATGTTATAAGGGGGTAGTTTGCTAGATGTTAGAAAGAGGTAGCTAGCTACATGTTATAAGGGGGTAGTTTGCTAGATGTTAGAAAGAGGTAGCTAGCTACATGTTATAAGTGGAATACCTTCAGTCGCACAACTGAGTGCATTCGCTGTAATCGCATTTAACCCAACCCTTCTGAATCAGAGAGGTGCACTGGGGGCTGCCATAATCGACATCCACATCTTCGGAGCCCAGGGAACAGCGGGTTAACGGCCCTGCTCAGGAGCAGGACGATCCAGCAACATTTCAGTTACTGGCACAATGCTCTAACCACTAGACTACCTAGCTACATGTTAGAAGGGGGTAGCTAATTCCTTATTAGGTGGTAGCTAGTCACATATTAGAAGTTGGTAGCTAGTCACATATTAGAAGGGGGTAGCTAGTCACTTATTAGAAGGGGGTAGCTAGTCACATGCAGTATTAGAAGGGGGTAGCTAGTCACATATTAGAAGGAGGTAGCTAGTCACATATTCAAAGGGGGTAGCTAGTCACATGCAGTATTAGAAGGGGGTAGCTAGTCACATGCAGTATTAGAAGGGGGTAGCTAGTCACATATTAGAAGGGGGTAGCTAGTCACATGCAGTATTAGAAGGGGGTAGCTAGTCACATATTAGAAGGAAGTAGCTAGTCACATATTAGAAGGGGGTAGCTAGTCACATATTAGAAGGGGGTAGCTAGTCACATATTAGAAGGGGGTAGCTAGTCACATATTAGAAGTTGGTAGCTAGTCACATATTAGAAGTTGGTAGCTAGTCACATATTAGAAGTTGGTAGCTAGTGTAACAGTTTTGACTTGAGGTTATTATTTATAGGGGTGCCAGGTAGGTTGTGCCTACCAGAGAAAACATTAGTTTCTCCTTTTAGTTTGGGTGGGAATGAGTCCCATCTGGTCCGTCAAGTCTACACCAATACAAAGGACGTATGTAAAAGTCAGGATGGAAATAAACTTTTCATAAACCCTTAAAACATTGAAAAGAACTTCAAAAACAATTATATTCTGTTGCGTGGGTTGTATTAGCAACAACAATGATTACACACATATATAATAATATCACAATGAGTTCTGGTTCCTCCAGAAATGTCCTGTACCTCGGGCCTAAAAAGAGTCCTGCCCAGTAAAGGAGTTCAGTGAACTCAAGTGACTTTTGTCACGCGATGTTTGTCCGTTCGTTCCGTGTAGCGTAAACCCAGTATTAAACATACAATCAATATAACAATTACTTTACCACAGAACCTTAAAGCGGATCAACTCTTAATTAAGTCCTCAACTACCACTAACTACACAAATCACAGTATACATCACATCCAAACAAATGAAATACCGTATACAAAAAGGTGGTAGTCAGTCGGTCAGTCAGACAATCCAATCCGCCAATAGATCTCCAGCGGAGAAAGGCCACGAAGAACGGAGAGGTGTAGTCCAGGGACGCAAAGAGTGGATCCGATCCTGGGTAAACTCTCTTAGGCTACAAAACACACGTTTAACGGCAACAAAACAAACGGAATAGAGAAGCTTCGGAACTGAGGGTTGAACACATCCTCATGCACGTCTCCATCACAAACCCCACTTTTGCGCAGCTGATACTGGCTATTTAATTGGGAATTAAAGGGAAAGCGCCCTATTGGAAGGAGCTGCACTGAGACGGTTCAGAAAAATTCAGGGCCGTCACACACCCCCTCCCCTGGAAAAAGCCGACCATTGCCCTGGAAGGCACATCTTGGTCGGGGAAACCGAGAAAGGTCTCCTCATCACTTTCCTCTACAAAAAGATTCATTACTTTTTGGAGCTCACGCTCCTCAGCTGAGGAGTCACAGGCCCTAAGGTGCGAGACTTCTGGGTCTGGGAATCCGAGAAAAGTATCCTCACTATCCTCTTCAAAGATATCCAGGACCTTGCGGCGCTCAATCGCCTCAATTCCTCAGCCGAGGGGTAACAGGCCTTAAGGCGTGAGACATGGACGATGCGCATATCTTCACCTGTGTCCTCTTTCACCACTCGGTAGTTCAAAGGGCCCATCTGCTCCACAATCCTATATGGTCCTTGCCATTTAGGAGCGAGCTTGGCCGAGAAGAATTGTTCAGCTTTCGAGTAAGGATGAGAGCGAAGCCACACCCGATCACGAAGCTGGAACTGCATGTCTCGTCTGTTCTTATCATAATTTCTCTTCTGCTTGAGTCGAGCCTGGATCATGTTCTTTGAGACAAGAGCTCTCAAGTCATGGAGATTGCCTACCTGGTCATAGCAAGCAGCGTCTGGAGTAAGCTGCTGGGGCTGTAGCACCATATCCAAGGGTCCTCGGAGAGGACGACTTAGGTTCAGCTCTGCAGGTGTGACTCCAGTGGACTCTTGCACAGCAGAATTCAGGGCAAATCGAAACTCATGAAGGTGCTTGTCCCAGTGTTTGTGCTGTGTCCCTACATAGGAAGCAATCATTGTTTTCAAGGTTCGATTTACTCTCTCAGTGAGATTGGTCTGTGGGTGATAGGCCGTGGTCAACTTCTGCCTCAGGTTCCATCTTTGGCAGGTCTCCTCAAAGAGATCAGAGACAAATTGGGAACCTCGATCAGACAGGATGTAATCAGGCACTCCCCAGCGAGTCAGGATCTCTTTCGTAAGGATGTTAGAGACGGTCCTTGCTGTGGCCTGACGCAGGGAAAAGAGTTCCACCCACTTTGAATAGTAATCAACAAAAACAAGTATGTACACATTCTGATTGGAGCTTCTAGGAAATGGACCCATCAAATCCACTCCTAACATTTCCCAAGGTCGGGTAACCACCGTTTGCTGCAACTTGCCAGCAGGCTTTCTACCTTCTGGTTTGTACATTTGACAAACCTGACAATTTCGGATGTGTGACTTCACATCCATGCTCAGATGTGGCCAGTAGAGTAACGCTTGCAACCGCTTGTAGGTTTTGAACCTGCCCAAATGACCAGCTAATGGGTCTTCATGGAAATGTTGAAGCAGTTGTAGGCGTAGAGTGTCCGGTATGTACATTTGGTAGAGTGTTCTGTGAGGTAGTTGTACGACTCGGTAGACTTTATCTTCAATGATGGTCAGCTTTGTGGTAGGATTGACCATCTTTTCTCCATCTTCCAGGATAGTCTGGTACAAAGCCTGTACTTCTGGATCATCCTGTTGAGCTTTCCATATTGCCTCATCAGAGATGGGAAAGTCTGTTTTGGGCGAGTCTCGACTGCTTGACAGGACAGTAGCACATGTAAGATCAGGGCCACCGTTATCACAAGTAGGAGCTCTGGACAAGGCATCTGGAACAGTGTTGTATTTTCCTTTCCTGTATTCCACTGCAAATGTGAACTCTTGCAACCGTAGAGCCCATCTTATGAGTCTGGTGCTTGGTTTGTTGGTCTTGAACACCCACACAAGGGAGGAATGGTCAGTGACCACAGTGAAGTGTCTTCCCTCCAAGTAGTACCTCCACTTTTCCAAAGCCCAGACCACTGCAAGGCACTCTTGCTCTGTTGTGGAGTAGTTCCGTTCTGCTCCATTCAATGTCCGACTGGCGAACGCTAGCACTTCTTCAGTGCCAAGTCCAGTCTGTTGGACTAGGACAGCACCAAGTCCAACATCACTTGCATCAGTGTAAACAACAAAAGGGCAATCAAAGTTGGGATGACCTAAAATGGGAGGTGTGACGAGATGTCGTTTCAGGGTTTCAAAGGAGGTCTGGCACTCTACCATCCATTGGAATTTCGCTCCTTTTCGCTTCATCGCGTTGAGGGGTTCTGCCACCTGGGAGAAGTTCGACACAAACCGATGGTACCATCCAGCCATACCAAGGAACCGTTGAAGGGCCTTGAGTGTGGTTGGCACAGGGAAGTCTTGTACAGCCTTTGTCTTTTCAGGATCCACATGAATGCCGTCGAAAGACACAATATGGCCAAGGAACTTCAGGGAGGTTTGGCAGAAGTTGCTCTTCATATTTAAGGTCAGACCAGCTTCTCTTAGCTTGTCCAACACTGCTTGAAGATCTTGAAAGTGTCTTTCTCTGTTCTGAGAGTAGATAATTATATCGTCCAGGTAGACGAAACAGATCTTCCCTTTGAGCTCACCTAACGCAATCTCCATGAGTCTTTGGAAAGTGGCAGGGGCATTCTTTAATCCAAAGGGCATCACCTTAAAGGAAAACAAGCCCTCAGCACAGACAAAAGCAGTCTTGTCCTTGCTTTCCTGGTCCATCTCAACCTGCCAATAACCACTATTGAGGTCAAGGGTAGTGAACACAACAGCGCCAGACAATGACTCCAGGATCTCATGGATGGTAGGAAGAGGATAGGCATCAGTCTGAGAAACATTGTTGGTCTTCCTATAGTCCACACAAAATCTAAGACCACCAGTCTTTTTTGGGATGAGGACAACAGGAGCAGCCCAGGGAGAGGAGGAACGTTCTATTATATCTTGTGCTAACATATCATTTATGAGTCCCTTTTGGATGATTAGCTTCGCTGGGGACAAACGATATGGCTTTTGCTTGATCGGCATTTCCTGTGTAAGGAATATTTTGTGCTTCAGGAGCCCGGTGCGTCCTAGCTTTGAAGTACATACATCAGCATTATTCTGCAGCTGTTCCAACAGCCGTAACTCCTCTGGCTGTTCCAGCTGAGCTCTTCTCAGAGCCTGTAAAAGGAGATCGTCAGAAGGATTATCAGGGGTTAGTGGTACCGGAGCAACGGCAGAGAAGAGTGCCACATTTGAACCCCAATCATGTAACTTTTTAGCTTCTGATTGGTGCGGTATTAACTGAAAGGAAGGGGATGTCGATGGGGGGGCGTAGGCAGTGACTCTTGGGGTTTCAGCTCTGGTTAAAGCACCCAGAGAATGATGGTCATTGCTGCGAAGAGAGTTAGGTGTGTTGGCCTGTTGTGATTTGTGGTTTCTGGAAGGGTTTACTTGATACGGTCTTGGACATGTAGCTGAAGAATGTCCCTTTTGGCTACATCTCCAACAGAACATGAGAGAGGTCTTGGCTGGAGACTCTGGCTGTTGTTGATGGTCTGTCTTGGGCAACTGTTTGGGTGTCTGTTTCTTTCTCTGGTCATATTGCTGTTGGCATTCTCTGTCCTTCTCAAACTGCTGTCCCAAGCGAACCAGTCCATCGACAGTGGTGACTGTAGCATGGCCTTGTCTTGGCTGTTCAGAGGTGCTAGCTTGGCCCTCAGTGGTCTGAACAGAAGTGGACACCAGAGAAACTCTGTGTAAGGAGTTATGCCTAATGGAGGCCATGTCCACAGACACGTCATCCAACATTTTAACACAATTAGAGAGTTCTCTCTGCAAGTGGCCTACAGTGTTAACCATGGGAGAAAAAACAGAATTAACGTCCTTGAGGACCTCAGTGTGGTGATGTTGCAGGCGCCATTGGAGAGTGGCAGTGAGTTGGTTTCGTTGGTAGTCAAACTGCCTGTCCAGGGCACCAGTCATTTCCCGTCTTCCACTCTCACTGAGCTCTGTCAGCATGTGGGTTAGAGTGCTCAGTGAGTTTCTGAATTCCATGGCACTCTGTTGTTGCTCTTCCCTCAGACATTTGAAATTATGGTGGATAAAGAGTTTGGAGATGTTGTTGAGTCCGACGAATATCAAGGATGTCACCTTGAAGTTGTAAGACTACAACCTCTGGAGATAAACCAGACAATGGAGGAAGGTTGGGTGTCAGAGGGAGGGCTAGCTCAGTACTTCCACACAGATCCATGTCAATAAGTGAGTAACTGGTTAGACCTCCTGTGGCCTGTGGCTCAGGCCGAGCATTCAGATTCCCAGGGCTCTGGCCCAAATCAACTCCATTATCTCCATTCACATTATGATTTGTGTTGTCAGCTTGATGGTCAGAATGGCCCTGTGTATTCCCATTGACAGGTATGACATGGATGAGCACATTATCTTGGGGTGAATCCATTGTTTTAATTCCACACAAAATATTTACTTTGGTTAGTTCTCAATGTTGAGCTGTCCCATCTGGGGTGCCATTTTTTATGTAACGGTTTTGACTTGAGGTTATTATTTATAGGGGTGCCAGGTAGGTTGTGCCTACCAGAGAAAACATTAGTTTCTCCTTTTAGTTTGGGTGGGAATGAGTCCCATCTGGTCCGTCAAGTCTACACCAATACAAAGGACGTATGTAAAAGTCAGGATGGAAATAAACTTTTCATAAACCCTTAAAACATTGAAAAGAACTTCAAAAACAATTATATTCTGTTGCGTGGGTTGTATTAGCAACAACAATGATTACACACATATATAATAATATCACAATGAGTTCTGGTTCCTCCAGAAATGTCCTGTACCTCGGGCCTAAAAAGAGTCCTGCCCAGTAAAGGAGTTCAGTGAACTCAAGTGACTTTTGTCACGCGATGTTTGTCCGTTCGTTCCGTGTAGCGTAAACCCAGTATTAAACATACAATCAATATAACAATTACTTTACCACAGAACCTTAAAGCGGATCAACTCTTAATTAAGTCCTCAACTACCACTAACTACACAAATCACAGTATACATCACATCCAAACAAATGAAATACCGTATACAAAAAGGTGGTGGTCAGTCAGACAATCCAATCCGCCAATAGATCTCCAGCGGAGAAAGGCCACGAAGAACGGAGAGGTGTAGTCCAGGGACGCAAAGAGTGGATCCGATCCTGGGTAAACTCTCTTAGGCTACAAAACACACGTTTAACGGCAACAAAACAAACGGAATAGAGAAGCTTCGGAACTGAGGGTTGAACACATCCTCATGCACGTCTCCATCACAAACCCCACTTTTGCGCAGCTGATACTGGCTATTTAATTGGGAATTAAAGGGAAAGCGCCCTATTGGAAGGAGCTGCACTGAGACGGTTCAGAAAAATTCAGGGCCGTCACACTAGTCACATATTAGAAGTTGGTAGCTAGTCACTTATTAGAAGGGGGTAGCTAGTCACATATTAGAAGGGGGTAGCTAGTCACATATTAGAAGGGGGTAGCTAGTCACATATTAGAAGGGGGTAGCTAGTCACATATTAGAAGGGGGTAGCTAGTCACATATTAGAAGGGGGTAGCTAGTCACATATTAGAAGGGGGTAGCTAGTCACATATTAGAAGGGGGTAGCTAGTCACATATTAGAAGGGGGTAGCTAGTCACATATTAGAAGGGGTAGCTAGTCACATATTAGAAGGGGTAGCTAGTCACATATTAGAAGGGGTAGCTAGTCACATATTAGAAGGGGGTAGCTAGTCACATATTAGAAGTTGGTAGCTAGTCACATATTAGAAGTTGGTAGCTAGTCACATATTAGAAGGGGTAGCTAGTCACATATTAGAAGGGGTAGCTAGTCACATATTAGAAGGGGTAGCTAGTCACATATTAGAAGGGGTAGCTAGTCACTTATTAGAAGTTGGTAGCTAGTCACTTATTAGAAGTTGGTAGCTAGTCACATATTAGAAGGGGGTAGCTAGTCACATATTAGAAGGGGGTAGCTAGTCACATATTAGAAGGGTAGCTAGTCACATATTAGAAGGGGTAGCTAGTCACATATTAGAAGGGGTAGCTAGTCACATATTAGAAGGGGTAGCTAGTCACATATTAGAAGGGGTAGCTAGTCACATATTAGAAGGGGGTAGCTAGTCACATATTAGAAGGGGTAGCTAGTCACATATTAGAAGGGGTAGCTAGTCACATATTAGAAGGGGTAGCTAGTCACATATTAGAAGGGGTAGCTAGTCACTTATTAGAAGTTGGTAGCTAGTCACATATTAGAAGGGGGTAGCTAGTCACATATTAGAAGGGGGTAGCTAGTCACTTATTAGAAGTTGGTAGCTAGTCACATATTAGAAGGGGGTAGCTAGTCACATATTAGAAGGGGGTAGCTAGTCACATATTAGAAGTTGGTAGCTAGCTGTTTTCCCGCTCCAGCTGTCCTTCTCGGTCCATTCATAAGCCTCCAATACAAATCAGAAGAGCGACTTTTTCTGTCCGTCCGTCCGTCTGTTCGTCACATTAACACTAAACCTTCTATTGGACCATCCTGGGAATGATCCCTCTTCTCTTTTGTTTCTCCCCATCTTTCTCCCTTTGTCACGTCTTACTCGCCATCTCTCTCTGTCAATCAAATGAATGAATGCTACTAGAACCACATAGCACTAGTAGCTGTTTTAAAACCCCCAAATAGTATTTTAAACAGACCAAAAGCACTGTGATCCATGACTTTGGGAAAAAGGATAAAATAATTTGGGAATTCTGGACGCTGTCGCTGTGTGTGTGTGTGTGTGTGTGTGTGTGTGTGTGTGTGTGTGTGTGTGTGTGTGTGTGTGTGTGTGTGTGTGTGTGTGTGTGTGTGTGTGTGTGTGTGTGTGTGTGTGTGTGTGTGTGTGTGTGTGTGATTAGGAATGCTAATGTCAGAGTCTGTAGAGCGATGTCTGAAAGGTCAGATCTTCACTGTGATGTTACTGCTATAGGTAATCAATCTGCCTCACTGAGGAAGAGGATGAGGAGGGGAGGATGAGGAGACCTCAGGCTAGGTGTAGTGGTATGCCATCTTGTTGTGTGAAGACCTCTGGCTAGGTGTAATGGTATGCCATCTTGTTGTGTGAAGACCTCTGGCTAGGTGTAATGGTATGCCATCTTGTTGTGTGAAGACCTCAGGATAAGGGTGTAATGGTATGCCATCTTGTTGTGTGAAGACCTCAGGCTAGGTGTAATGGTATGCCATCTTGTTGTGTGAAGACCTCAGGCTAGGTGTAATGGTATGCCATCTTGTTGTGTGAAGACCTCTGGCTAGGTGTAATGGTATGCCATCTTGTTGTGTGAAGACCTCTGGCTAGGTGTAATGGTATGCCATCTTGTTGTGTGAAGACCTCAGGATAAGGGTGTAATGGTATGCCATCTTGTTGTGTGAAGACCTCAGGCTAGGTGTAATGGTATGCCATCTTGTTGTGTGAAGACCTCCGGCTAGCTGTAATGGTATGCCATCTTGTTGTGTGAAGACCTCAGGATAAGGGTGTAATGGTATGCCATCTTGTTGTGTGAAGACCTCAGGCTAGGTGTAATGGTATGCCATCTTGTTGTGTGAAGACCTCCGGCTAGCTGTAATGGTATGCCGTAATTTTATTCAGTAAGTGGGTGGCTGTCTTACCACTGGGTCTGTCATTTGTCCTTTCTCATTTCAAATGGGGGTACTCCAGAAACGAACAGATTATTTCAATCAGATCAAACTGTATCTTGACCTTGAAATGCTTTATATACCTTCCAGATGCTCAGACAGCAGTAATGTGGGATTTAAAAAAGGGGTATCCACTGAATTAGACCATTTAAAAAATCTTTTAAGGATCAGACCCTTTTTTACAATTGTCTCCTTCAATGACATACCCAAATCTAACTGCCTGTAGCTCAGGACCTGAAGCAAGGATATGCATATTCTTGGTACCATTAGAAAGGAAACACTTTGACGTTTGTGGAAATGTGAAAGGAATGTAGGAGAATATAATACATTAGATCTGGTATTAGACAATACAAGCATATCTTTGAAATGCAAGAGAAAGGCCATAATGTACTTTTCCAAGTTAGGTGCAATTTACATGTGTATTTGCAAACTTTTACACTGATCCAATGAACCATTGCATTTCTGTTGAAAATGTTACATCAAGACTGCCCAAATGTCGCTAATTGGTTTATTTATACATTTTCAAGAATATAACGAAGCACTCTCCTCAAACAATAAAATAATGCAGTCTTTCTGCCTATATCAGATATGTCTATATCCTGGGAAATGTGCTTGTTACTTACAACCTCATGCTAATCCCATTAGCCTAGGTTAGCTCAACCGTCCAGCGGAAGGGACACTGATCCCGTAGAGGTGTTAACTAACTAATTTGGTCTGAGGCAGACTAGGGGAGCGAGAGACAAAGAATCACAGAGAGAGAAATTTGACATTTGTAATGTCTTTAATTGTTTTGAAACTTCTGTATGTGTAATGTTTATTGTTCATTTTTTTAAATATATTATCTACCTCACTTGCTTTGGCAATGTTAACACATGTTTCCCATGCTAATAAAGTCCCATATATCTGTTTCCCCTGACAGGGTGGTCAGCCCTGTACCGTGACAATACCAGGGAGATGTGAGGTGTTTCCCCTGACAGGGTGGTCAGCCCTGCACCGTGACAATACCAGGGAGATGTGAGGTGTTTCCCCTGACAGGGTGGTCAGCCCTGCACCGTGACAATACCAGGGAGATGTGAGGTGTTTCCCCTGACAGGGTGGTCAGCCCTGTACCGTGACAATACCAGGGAGATGTGAGGTCTGTTTCCCCTGACAGTGTGGTCAGCCCTGCACCGTGACAATACCAGGGAGATGTGAGGTCTGTTTCCCCTGACAGTGTGGTCAGCCCTGCACCGTGACAATACCAGGGAGATGTGAGGTCTGTTTCCCCTGACAGTGTGGTCAGCCCTGCACCGTGACAATACCAGGGAGATGTGAGGTCTGTTTCCCCTGACAGTGTGGTCAGCCCTGCACCATGTCAATACCAGGGAGATGTGAGGTCTGTTTCCCCTGACAGTGTGGTCAGCCCTGCACCGTGACAATACCAGGGAGATGTGAGGTCTGTTTCCCCTGACAGGGTGGTCAGCCCTGCACCGTGACAATACCAGGGAGATGTGAGGTGTTTCCAAGGTGACAGACAGGTGTGATGGAGTCAGTGTTAGCACTGTGTTGATGCTACAGACGTTTATAATGAATGATGGTACATTACGACACACACACACACACACACACACACACACACACACACACACACACACACACACACACACACACACACACACACACACACACACACACACACACACACACACACACACACACACACACACACACACACACACACACACACACACACACGGGACTGTCCGCCAGACAATAGCTCCTCTCATGGGGTTATAAATCGTCACCCAGGACTCATCATATGTCAGAGCTTCTGTCTGACTCCAGTATGTAAATGAGGAGATAGCTTTGTTAGTCGTTATTGAGAGTGCAAAATGATGCTCTCTAGTCGTCATGAAGACGTAATTAACATTACAGTCAATGGGTAGAGTAGATGAAAACATCATCATTACAGTCAATGGGTAGAGTAGATTAAGACATTATCATTACAGTCAATGGGTACAGTAGGTGAAAACATCATCATTACAGTCAATGGGTACAGTAGATGAAAACATTATCATTACAGTCAATGGGTACAGTAGGTGAAAACATCATCATTACAGTCAATGGGTAGAGTAGATTAAGACATTATCATTACAGTCAATGGGTACAGTAGGTGAAAACATCATCATTACAGTCAATGGGTACAGTAGATGAAGACATCATCATTACAGTCAATGGGTAGAGTAGATTAAGACATTATCATTACAGTCAATGGGTACAGTAGGTGAAAACATCATCATTACAGTCAATGGGTACAGTAGATTAAGACGTAATCATTACAGTCAATGGGTACAGTAGATGAAGACATTATCATTACAGTCAATGGGTACAGTAGATTAAGACATTATCATTACAGTCAATGCTGAAAAACATAGTTGCATCATTATGGTGTCCACTACAGAGGACATTTTTCCATAAGCTCTTATTTCATGTGAAATAATGATTACACAACTCACCTTGCTATTTACTATTTCTAAGATATTCACTTCCTGGAAACTGTTTGAATTTCAAACTCAAAACAAAATATAATAAAATGACACAATTATTACACAAACTCATTTTCAACCTTCTATAAAATGGGCTGATTTTGACGGTAGCCATTTTGTTAAGAAACAGGAAGATACTGTTGTCAAGGTTACACCCCCCCAACACATGATGTCACTGGAAAGCCCAGAGTGTCCTCTCAAGCAGTACCATTACCCTGTACTGACAGTCACCTCATCACAGCTGTACCATTACCCTGTACTGACAGTCACCTCATCACAGCTGTACCATTACCCAGTACTGACAGTCACCTCATCACAGCTGTACCATTACCCAGTACTGACAGTCACCTCATCACAGCTGTACCATTACCCTGTACTGACAGTCACCTCATCACAGCTGTATCATTACAGATTCCTGACAGTCACCTCATCACAGCTGTACCATTACCCAGTACTGACAGTCACCTCATCACAGCTGTACCATTACCCAGTACTGACAGTCACCTCATCACAGCAGTACCATTACCCAGTAGACAGTCACCTCATCACAGCAGTACCATTACAGATTCCTGACAGTCACCTCATCACAGCAGTACCATTACAGATTCCTGTCAGTCACCTCATCACAGCTGTACCATTACCCAGTAGACAGTCACGTCATCACAGCTGTACCATTACAGATTCCTGACAGTCACCTCATCACAGCTGTACCATTACAGATTCCTGACAGTCACCTCATCACAGCTGTACCATTACCCAGTACTGACAGTCACCTCATCACAGCAGTACCATTACCCAGTACTGACAGTCACCTCATCACAGCTGTACCATTACAGATTCCTGACAGTCACCTCATCACAGCTGTACCATTACCCAGTACTGACAGTCACCTCATCACAGCAGTACCATTACCCAGTACTGACAGTCACCTCATCACAGCAGTACCATTACAGATTCCTGACAGTCACCTCATCACAGCAGTACCATTACCCAGTAGACAGTCACCTCATCACAGCTGTACCATTACCCAGTACTGACAGTCACCTCATCACATCAGTACCATTACCCAGTAGACAGTCACCTCATCACAGCTGTACCATTACCCAGTAGACAGTCACCTCATCACAGCTGTACCATTACCCAGTACTGACAGTCACCTCATCACAGCAGTACCATTACCCAGTAGACAGTCACCTCATCACAGCAGTACCATTACAGATTCCTGACAGTCGCCTCATCACAGCAGTACCATTACCCAGTACTGACAGTCACCTCATCACAGCAGTACCATTACCCAGTAGACAGTCACCTCATCACAGCTGTACCATTACCCAGTAGACAGTCACCTCATCACAGCAGTACCATTACCCAGTAGACAGTCACCTCATCACAGCAGTACCATTACCCAGTAGACAGTCACCTCATCACAGCAGTACCATTACCCAGTAGACAGTCACGTCATCACAGCTGTACCATTACAGATTCCTGACAGTCACCTCATCACAGCTGTACCATTACCCAGTACTGACAGTCACCTCATCACAGCAGTACCATTACCCAGTAGACAGTCACCTCATCACAGCAGTACCATTACCCAGTAGACAGTCACCTCATCACAGCAGTACCATTACCCAGTAGACAGTCACCTCATCACAGCAGTACCATTACCCAGTAGACAGTCACCTCACCACAGCAGTACCATTACCCAGTAGACAGTCACCTCATCACAGCAGTACCATTACCCTGTAGACAGTCACCTCATCACAGCAGTACCATTACCCAGTAGACAGTCACCTCATCACAGCAGTACCATTACCCAGTAGACAGTCACCTCATCACAGCAGTACCATTACCCAGTAGACAGTCACCTCATCACAGCTGTACCATTACCCAGTAGACAGTCACCTCATCACAGCAGTACCATTACCCAGTAGACAGTCACCTCATCATAGCAGTACCATTACCCAGTAGACAGTCACCTCATCACAGCAGTACCATTACCCAGTAGACAGTCACCTCATCATAGCAGTACCATTACCCAGTCCTGACTGTCACTTCATCACATTAATGAAATAATTGTCCAAAACTTGAGGGGATAAAATGGTATTTTAAAGAACCCTGCTACCAGGAGAAGGGATGTTGTTCCAGGGCCATATCTGACTCCCTCTGGATCAAGGTGTCCTTGTTGTCTTATACATGCTAATATACCTTCAGTTCACCCTGAGGGTGGCAGGAGTCACCCTCAGATTGGCCGGAGTCACCCTCAGATTGGCCGGAGTCACCCTCAGATTGGCCGGAGTCACCCTCAGATTGGCCGGAGTCACCCTCAGATTGGCCGGAGTCACCCTCAGATTGTCTGTAGTGCCGAAGGAGCGTCCCAGCTGGCACCCTATTTTGTCCATAGTGCACGATATAGGCCAGGCAATAGAATGCCTTTTGGGATGCATCCAGTGTGCAATGCTTCAGAGGAAGGGTCTAGTAATCCTGAACTAAGTGGCTGCCAGGTTATTATGACAGAGGAGAAGAGGTTCAAAGAGCCTACTCAATCAGAGTCCTTCAGGGTTACTTTAAGTGACAGTAGCGGGACAGAGCAGGCTACTGTATACACACACACACACACACACACACACACACACACACACACACACACACACACACACACACACACACACACACACACACACACACACACACACACACACACACACACACACACACACACACACACACACACACACACACACACACACACACACACACACACACACACACACACACACACACACACTTCTGTAGCTCAGTTGGTAGAGCATGGCGCTTGTAACGCCAGGGTAGTGGGTTCGATTCCCAGGACCACCCATACATAGAATGTATGCACACATGACTGTAAGTCGCTTTGGATAAAAGCGTCTGCTAAAATGGCATATATTATTATTATTATACACACACACACACACACACACACACACACACACACACACACACATACACACGCACACACACACACGGCAGCCAGTTCCCTCCCTCCCCTCGGCTCTTTTTCTATTCCCTGGGGTTTCCTGATCCTACTGGCAGGGGCTCAGATATCACAAAACTATTACTCCCTTTAACCCTGGCCGTTAACTGTTGACATGGCCCTTTCCTGTGGACTTAGTTAGTAACACAGAAGGCTGATCACTGTGTGACCCTGATTTAGTTAGTAACACAGTAATATGATCACTGGTGGCATCCTGCGTTAGAGGTCTCAGGCGATCCACGGCTCTCTGTCCTAATGTAATAGATTGCTGTCTCTCATCACAACATTAACATGTTCATGGAAATCTGTGTAATTTTCCCCTCGTCTATCTACTCAAAGTATTAATGACATTAATGGCCAGCGATGGACCTAATTATGTATCTACCCCCCTGAGCTGTATTTCCACCCCAGACATACAGGTAGCTGGTTAGGTAGGTAGATTTCCCTAGGATGTTCTGTCTGAACAGGTGACAAAATGGACAGAGTATTATCTATCTGGATCCCTAACCCATTTCAGATCACTAATGGCATGAATGGCCAATGAATCCGTAATTATCATTCCACACCCCACAGCTGTTTAACCATCCCTAGACAGATAGCTAGTTAGGTCGGTAGATATTTTGACATCCCTTGGGGTGGTTGCCATTACGCCATAATGCCAGCTTAAATTAAATGCTCGATCCTGTACATTTCGTATACACTCACCGCTCAGTTTATAAGGTACAACCCCGTTCACGAAATGACCAAATGTCTGATGAGCTGCTTAGCGTAGCAGTTAGCCGAGTTGCCACTGATACAGTAGCTTCTTAGCGTAGCAGCTAGCCTAGCTGCCTCTGATACAGTAGCTGCTTAGCGTAGCAGCTAGCCTAGCTGCCACTCATACAGTAGCTGCTTAGCGTAGCAGCTAGCCTAGCTGCCTCTGATACAGTAGCTGCTTAGCGTAGCAGCTAGCCTAGCTGCCACTCATACAGCAGCTGCTTAGCGTAGCAGTTAGCCTAGCTGCCACTCATACAGTAGCTTCTTAGCGTAGCAGCTAGCCTAGCTGCCACTGATACAGTAGCTGCTTAGCATAGCAGCTAGCCTAGCTGCCACTGATACAGTAGCTTCTTAGTGTCGCAGCTAGCCTAGCTGCCACTGATACAGTAGCTGCTTAGCATAGCAGCTAGCCTAGCTGTCACTCATACAGTAGCTGCTTAGCATAGCAGCTAGCCTAGCTGCCACTCATACAGTAGCTGCTTAGCATAGCATGTTGGTTGTTGATTCATGCGTGTTCTTGTTTTGATGGCTGTGGCATTTTTATTGTGAATATACACTAATGGTTCTTGTGTTATTCTAATGTAGGGATGATACAGCAATACAGTGAGCCAGAGCTGCTAGGAGATGTCATCGAGCCCCTCCCAACTGTATCAAGCAACAGATGTGCTTTTCCAAAAGGACCCAATGGTATGCCAGGCCTATACTTTAATCTAGACATTTTAGTTAGCAGCTGTTAGTATCTAATCTTGTGGATCACTTAATTATACATTTCCATAGAGATATGACACATTATTCAACGTGTATTTCAGACATTACAAGATCTAGAGAAGAGGATCCTGTACAGCCGTGTTTGAAAACATTTCCCAGAACTTTCCCAGGAAAGGGGCTTTCAACAGCTCCTGGTATAAAGGACAATTCATGGCTTGAATATTCTGTATGTCAAGATTCGACTTATTGTTTCGTCTGTAGGAATTGTTCTCTGCCCAATACACCTGCATCTGCCTTCACATCACAGTTTGGTTTTTGTAACTGGGAAAAGGCGCTGTTTAAAGGTTCTGGGTTTAAGCTCCATTTGAAGGCAGAGCATCATATCAATGCTATGTGCTATGCTATCAGCATAAAAAGGGCTATTGAGAGCAACTCATCAATGTTAGATGTCACAAATGAAGAAAGTGGAGGAAAACTGTACTTTACATTGAAATGATTGCAGAGGTGCTCCTATTGACTGCTACTCAAAATATAGAGCAGAGAGGTCATCGAGAGTCTGATGACTCTCACAACAAGGGTAATGTTTTGATTATCTTAGAAGAAATAGCAAAGACCCTCTCATAGAGAAAAGGAGGAATGCATGTGGCAACGCTAAGTAGACACCAAACCCAGAAGGAGGTTGAGGGCTGAGCTGAGATCAAATCAAATTTTATTTGTCACATACACATGGTTAGCAGATGTTAATGCGAGTGTAGTGAAATGCTTGTGCTTCTAGTTCCGACAATGCAGTGATAACCAACAAGTAATCTAACTAACAATTCCAAAACTACTGTCTTATACACAGTGTAAGGGGATAAAGAATATGTACATAAGGATATATGAATGAGTGATGGTACAATTTAGCAAATTAACACACAGTGTGATAGATGAGCAGATGATGATGTGCAAATCAAATCAAATCAAATTTTATTTGTCACATACACATGGTTAGCAGATGTTAAATGCGAGTGTAGCGAAATGCTTGTGCGTTCTCTCCACTGGCTTCCAGTTGAAGCTCGCATCCGCTACAAGACCATGGTGCTTGCCTACGGAGCTGTGAGGGGAACGGCACCTCAGTACCTCCAGGCTCTGATCAGGCCCTACACCCAAACAAGGGCACTGCGTTCATCCACCTCTGGCCTGCTCGCCTCCCTACCACTGAGGAAGTACAGCTCCCGCTCAGCCCAGTCAAAACTGTTCGCTGCCCTGGCCCCCCAATGGTGGAACAAACTCCCTCACGACGCCAGGACAGCGGAGTCAATCACCACCTTCCGGAGACACCTGAAACCCCACCTCTTTAAGGAATACCTAGGATAGGTTAAGTAATCCCTCTCACCCCACCCCCCTAAGTTTTAGATGCACTATTGTTAAGTGACTGTCCCACTGGATGTCATAAGGTGAATGCACCAATTTGTAAGTCGCTCTGGATAAGAGCGTCTGCTAAATGACTTAAATGTAATGTAAATGTAGTTCCGACAATGCAGTGATAACCAACAAGTAATCTAACTAACAATTCCAAAACTACTGTCTTATACACAGTGTAAGGGGATAAGGAACATGTACATAAGGATATATGAATGAGTGATGGTACAGAGCAGCATACAGTAGATGGTATCGAGTACAGTATATACATATGAGATGAGTGTGTAGACAAAGTAAACAAAGTGGCATAGTTAAAGTGGCTAGTGATACATGTGTTACATAAGGATGCAGTCGATGATGTAGAGTACAGTATATACATATGCATATGAGATGAATAATGTAGGGTAAGTAACATTATATAAGGTAGCATTGTTTAAAGTGGCTAGTGATATATTTACATCATTTCCCATCAATTCCCATTATTAAAATGGCTGGAGTTGGGTCAGTGTCAATGACAGTGTGTTGGCAGCAGCCACTCAATGTTAGTGGTGGCTGTTTAACATTTACATTACATTTACATTTAAGTCATTTAGCAGACGCTCTTATCCAGAGCGACAGTCTGATGGCCTTGAGATAGAAGCTGTTTTTCAGTCTCTCGGTCCCAGCTTTGATGCACCTGTACTGACCTCGCCTTCTGGATCTGGATGATAGCGGGGTGAATAGGCAGTGGTTCGGGTGGTTGATGTCCTTGATGATCTTTATGGCCTTCCTGTAACAACGGGTGGTGTAGGTGTCCTGGAGGGCAGGTAGTTTGCCCCCGGTGATGCGTTGTGCAGTCCTCACTACCCTCTGGAGAGCCTTACGGTTGAGGGCGGAGCAGTTGCCGTACCAGACGGTGATACAGCAAAAGTGCAGAAGAGCAAAAGAGCAGAAAAGTAAATAAAAACATATGGAGATGAGGTAGGTAGATATTTACAGGTGGGCTATTTACCAATATACTATGTACAGCTGCAGCGATCGGTTAGCTGCTCAGATAGCTGATGATTAAAGTTAGTGAGGGAAATATAAGTCTCCAGCTTCAGCGATTTTTCCAATTCGTTCCAGTCACTGACAGCAGAGAACTGGAAGGAAAGGCAGCCAAAGTAGGTGTTGGCTTTGGGGATGACCAGTGAGATATACCTGCTGGAGCGCGTGCTACGGGTGGGTGTTGTTATCGTGACCAGTGAGATGAGATACGACGGAGCTTTACCTAGCATAGACTTATAGATGACCTGGAGCCAGTGGGTCTGGCGGCGAATATGTAGCGAGGGCCAGCCGACTAGAGCATACAGGTCGCTGTGGTGGGTGGTATAAGGGGATTTGGTGACAAACGGATGGCACTGTGAGACTGCTTCCAGTTTGCTGAGTAGATTATTGGAGGCTATTTTGTAAATGACATCGCCGAAGTTGAGGATCGGTAGGATAGTCAGTTTTACTAGGGTAAGTTTGGCGGCGTGAGTGAAGGAGGCTTTTTTGCGAAATAGGAAGCCAATTCTAGATTTAATTTTGAATGAGAGATGTTTTATATGAGTCTGGAAGGAGA
This sequence comes from Oncorhynchus gorbuscha, assembly GCF_021184085.1. Classification (NCBI taxonomy): domain Eukaryota; kingdom Metazoa; phylum Chordata; class Actinopteri; order Salmoniformes; family Salmonidae; genus Oncorhynchus; species Oncorhynchus gorbuscha. The sequence continues at coordinate 33,950 of NW_025747138.1, forward strand.
GTTTACAGTCTAGCCAGACACCAAGGTATTTGTAGTTGTCCACATATTCTAAGTCAGAACCGTCCAGAGAAGTGATGCTAGTAGGGCAGGCGGGTGCAGTTAGCTAATGGTTGAAAAGCATGGATTTGGTTTTACTAGCGTTTAATAGCAGTTGGAGGCCACGGAAGGAGTGCTGTATGGCATTGAAGCTCGTTTGGAGGTTAGATAGCACAGTGTCCAAGGACGGGCCGGAAGTATACAGAATGGTGTCGTCTGCGTAGAGGTGGAACAGGGAATCACCCGCAGCAAGAGCGAAATCGTTGATATATACAGAGAAAAGAGTTGGCCCGAGAATGAAACCCTGTGGTACCCCCATAGAAACTGCCAGAGGTCCGGACAACAGGCCCTCCGATTTGACACACTGAAATTTGTCTGAGAAGTAGTTGGTGAATCAGGCGAGGCAGTCATTTGAGAGATCAAGCCTGATGAGTCTGTCGATAAGAATACGGTTATTGACATTTTAAATCTTTAGAAATGCAGGGCAGGATGGATATAGGTCTAAAACAGTTAGGGTCTAGAATGTCACCCCCTTTGAAGAGGGGGTGGCAGCTTTCCAATCGTTATGGATGTTGGATGATACGAAAGAGAGGCTGAACAAACCGGTAATAGGGGTTGCAACAATGGCGGCGGATAATATTAGAACTTGTGGTCCTTCTGTAGCTCAGTTGGTAGAGCATGGCGCTTGTAACGCCAGGGTAATGGGTTCGATCCCGGGGACCACCCATACGTAGAATGTATGCACACATGACTGTAAGTCGCTTTGGATAAAAGCGTCTGCTAAATGGCATATATATAGAAAGAGAGGGTCCAGATTGTCTAGCCCAGCTGATTTGTACGGGTCCAGGTTTTGCAGCTCTTTCAGAAATCTGCTATCTGGGTTTGGGTGAAAGAGAAGCTGGGGAGGCTTGGGCAAGTAGCTGCGGGGAGTGCGGAGCTGTTGCCCGGGTTTGGGGTAGCCAGGAGGAAAGCATGGCCAGTCGTAGAGAAATGCTTCTTGAAATTCTCGATTATCATGGATTTATCGGTGGTGACAGTGTTTCCTAGCCTCAGTGCCGTGGGCAGCTGGGAGAATGTGCTCTTGTTCTCCATGGACGTTACAGTGTCCCAGAACTTTTTGGAGTTAGAGCTACAGGATGCAAATTTCTGCTTGAAAAAAGCTAGCCTTTGCTTTCCTGACTGACTGCGTGTATTGGTTCCTGACTTTCCTGAGAAGTTGCATATCACGGGGGCTATTCGATGCTAACGAATACCAACCTGGCATCCTCAACTGACGGGATACCTGGGCCAGGTCAATTAGAAAGGCCTGCTCACAAAATTGTTTTAGGGAACGTTTGACATTGATGAGGGGTGGTCGTTTGACTGCGTACCCATTGTGGATGTAGTCATTGAGGCAGTGGTCACAGATCCTGATTGAAAACATTAGAGGTGTATTTGGAGGGCAAGTTGGTCAGGCTAATACCTATGAGCGCACCCATGTTTACGGATTTAGGGTTGTACCTGATGGATTCCTTGATAATTTGTGTGAGATTGAGGGCATCAAGCTTAGATTGTAGGACTGCCGGGGTGCATATCCCAGGTCACCTAACAGAACGAACTCTGAAGATAGATGGGGGGCAATCAATTCACATATGGACACAGCTGGGACCTGAGGGGGATCTATAACAGGCGGCAACAGTGAGAGACTTATTTCTGGAGAGATTAATAAATTAACCGCTGTGAGCTGAGGGCACTGTAATCACATTGTTTGAATTTAGTTCTTGTCTATGCTGTAAAATGTGCCTGAGACAGTTTACTTTTTTACTCTCCTGCAGAAGTTTTATAACGTTGTATCTGACTCACACGTTCATCTCAAGTGTCTTGCTGTATCCACAGCAGCAGCCCAGAGAACTACAGAGACTTACGGGTGTAAGGTGGGCCTGTATGGCATGCCACGGCAAGCGGTACCGGAACACCAAGCGGTACCGGAACACCAAGCTGTACCAGAACACCAAGCTGTACCAGAACACCAAGCTGTACCAGAACACCAAGCGGTAACAAAACACCCAGTCTTTTACATTAAAATACTTTCTTAATGAACTTTTTCTTAAACTGCATTGTTGGTTAAGGGCTTGTAAGTAAGCATTTCATGGTAAGGTCTACCTGTTGGTTAAGGGCTTGTACGTAAGCATTTCATGGTAAGGTCTACCTGTTAAGGGCTTGTAAGTAAGCATTTTATTGTAAGGTCTACCTGTTAAGGGCTTGTAAGTAAGCATTTTATTGTAAGGTCTACCTGTTAAGGGCTTGTAAGTAAGCATTTTATTGTAAGGTCTACCTGTAGGTTAAGGGCTTGTAAGTAAGCATTTCATGGTAAGGTCTACCTGTAGGTTAAGGGCTTGTAAGTAAGCATTTTATTGTAAGGTCTACCTGTTAAGGGCTTGTAAGTAAGCATTTTATTGTAAGGTCTACCTGTAGGTTAAGGGCTTGTAAGTAAGCATTTCATGGTAAGGTCTACCTGTAGGTTAAGGGCTTGTAAGTAAGCATTTCATGGTAAGGTCTACCTGTAGGTTAAGGGCTTGTAAGTAAGCATTTTATTGTAAGGTCTACCTGTTAAGGGCTTGTAAGTAAGCAGTTTATTGTAAGGTCTACCTGTTAAGGGCTTGTAAGTAAGCATTTTATTGTAAGGTCTACCTGTAGGTTAAGGGCTTGTAAGTAAGCATTTCATGGTAAGGTCTACCTGTAGGTTAAGGGCTTGTAAGTAAGCATTTTATTGTAAGGTCTACCTGTTAAGGGCTTGTAAGTAAGCATTTTATTGTAAGGTCTACCTGTAGGTTAAGGGCTTGTAAGTAAGCATTTCATGGTAAGGTCTACCTGTAGGTTAAGGGCTTGTAAGTAAGCATTTCATGGTAAGGTCTACCTGTAGGTTAAGGGCTTGTAAGTAAGCATTTCATGGTAAGGTCTACCTGTTGGTTAAGGGCTTGTAAGTAAGCATTTCATGGTAAGGTCTACCTGTTAAGGGCTTGTAAGTAAGCATTTTATTGTAAGGTCTACCTGTTGGTTAAGGGCTTGTAAGTAAGCATTTCATGGTAAGGTCTTCCTGTAGGTTAAGGGCTTGTAAGTAAGCAGTTTATTGTAAGGTCTACCTGTAGGTTAAGGGCTTGTAAGTAAGCATTTCATGGTAAGGTCTACCTGTAGGTTAATGGCTTGTAAGTAAGCATTTTATTGTAAGGTCTACCTGTAGGTTAAGGGCTTGTAAGTAACATTTTATTGTAAGGTCTACCTGTAGGTTAAGGGCTTGTAAGTAAGCATTTTATTGTAAGGTCTACCTACACCTGTTGTATTCGGCACACTTGCCAAACACATTTAATTTGATTTTAGATTTGATGACCAGAGAGGTCAAGGACCAGAAGAACTGTATGTAGTTCTCCCAGGCTCAGAAGTATGAATTTAATCAGGAGAACGACAAGATGACAGCGATCTGTAAGTCATTGAGAGAGGACATCAGTCATGTGTGTGAATCCATGTTAACGATGACAGAGAAATCAGATTATCTCGAGGGACAATCAAAGCAGAACAACATTGTTGTGGATGGAATTGCAGATTCTTCACATGAAGCCTGGACAATTGTGCGCCCATAGGGCGGCGCACAATTGGCCCAGCGTCGTCCAGGTTTGGCCGGGGTAGGCTATCATTGTAAATAAGAATTTGTTCTTAACTGACTTGCCTTGTTAAAATGTTTATTTTTTAAATAAAAACTGTAGCTGACTCTATAGCCACTCCTATCTGTCATATCTTTAATCTAGAGGAAGGTGTTTGTCTCTGGCCGGGAGGGAAGCCAAAGTCATTCCGATACCCAAGAGTGGCAAAGCAGCCTTTACGGCTTCTAATAGCAGACCGATCAGCTTGCTGCCAGCTCTTAGCAAAGTGTTGTAGCAATTGTGTATGAACAAATACAATGCTATTTCGCTGTAAACAAATTAACAACAGACTTTCAGCATGCTTTATAGCATCTTTCTCAGAAGGTTTTCTTTAACCTCTTGGTGAACCCGGTAGCGGGATGAAATTAGACAACATACGTGATCGCTACATAAAATAGTCATATTAAACATTCATGAAAATACAAGTGTCTCACGTGGTTCGAAAGCCTAGAATCTTGCTAATCCAACTGTGTTGTCAGATTTAAAAAAGGACTTACTGACGTATTGACTGAAAGAAACCGATTTGAAGACAACAAGTCATGACATCATTGTGCACCAATGATTTGCCCGCTGTTTTGTTGATTGACTGTATTTTAACCCAATGACCAGAACATTTTAACCTCTCTAACATAGGTAGACAGTAGCGTCCCACCTGGCCAAAAGCCAGTGAAAATGCAGAGAGCCAAATTCAAGTAAATTACTATAAAAATCAAACTTTCACACATGTAAGATACCAAATTAAAGCTACACTTGTGAATCCTGCCAACATGTCAGATTTCAAAAGGGCTTATCTGAGGATAGCACCTCCGTAAACAAAGAGAAATAATATTTCAACCCTGCAGGTGTGACACAAAAACGCAGAAATAAAAATATAATTCATGCCTTACCTTTGACGAGCTTCTTCTGTTGGCACTCCAATATGTCCCATAAACATCACAAATGTCCTTTTGTTCGATTAATTCCGTCGATATATATCAAAAACGTCCATTTATTTGGCGCGTTTGATCCAGAAAAACACCGGTTTCAACTTGCCCAACGGGATGAGAAAATATCTCAAAACTTACCTGTAAACTTTGCCAAAACATTTCAAACTACTTTTGTAATACAACTTTAGGTATTTTTAAAGTAAATAATCGATAAATTGAAGACGGGATGATCTGTGTTCAATACAGGAGGAAAACAAACTGTAGCTTTCTGGTCACTCGCCTCTGACAGTACACTTGAAGTTACCCTCGTTCAAGATGGTCAGTAATAAACTGGTCCTGACCTGAACCCCTCTAAAACTAAGAGCATCGTATTTGGGACAAATCATTCCCTAAGCTAGACCTCAGCTGAATCTGGTAATGAATGGTGTGGCTGTTGAACAAGTTGAGGAGACTAAATTACTTGGTGTTACCTTAGATTGTGAACTGTCATGATCAAAACTGTAGATTTTATGGTTGTAAAGACGGGGAGAGATCTGTCCGTAAAAAAAGAGGTGCTCTGCTTTTTTGACAGCACACCCCACAAAGCAAATCATGCAGGCTCTAGTTGTATCTGTAAGTGCTGCAATGAAAGACCTAGTTAAGCTGCAGCTGGTCCAGAACAGAGCGGCATGTCTTGCTTGTGATTGTAATAATATATAATAATATATGCCATTTAGCAGACGCTTTTATCCAAAGCGACTTACAGTCATGTGTGCATACATTTTACGTATGGGTGGTCCCGGGGATCGAACCCACTACCCTGGCGTTACAAGCGCCATGCTCTACCAACTGAGCTACAGAAGGACCAATCAGAGGGCTGATATAAATACTATGCTGTCAGTCTCTCTTGGCTCAGAGTTGAGGAGAGACTGACTGCATCACTTCTTCTCTTTGTGAGAAACATTCATATGTTGAAAATCCCAAATGTGTGTGCCGCTATGTGTGCCATTTTTAAATGTACGTAGTTCTGTCCTTGAGCTGTTCTTGTCTATTAATGTTCTATATTATGTCATGTTTCATGTTCCGTGTGGACCACAGGAAGAGTAGCTGCTGCTTTCGCAACAGCTAATGGGGATCCTAATAAAATACCAAACACTGTATCAACACAGTCTCCAGATGGCCAGGCCTTTTAACTGACACATGATACCGCTGGCTGGTGCCAGGGATCTTCAGATCCTGCCTCTACCTCTCTCTGTCTCTGTTCATGTCAGACCCAGTCTCACTGCCTGTTGGGATGGGAGAGCTGCTCCAGCCTCCAGCCTCAAACCCTGGCTGCATGTGATGAGATATCCCCAGAGATGAAGCCAGCTTTCTAGTGGCTGAGACAAACACAGCAGTGGGGACGGGGACAAAGGCAGTAGTGGGGATGGGGAGGTGGGAGCTGGAGGTAGGAGACAGGAGGTAGGAGACAGGAGGTGGGAGCTGGAGGTAGGAGACAGGAGGTGGGAGACAGGAGGTGGGAGCTGGAGGTAGGAGACAGGAGGTGGGATCTTGAGGTAGGAGACAGAGGTAGGAGACAGGATGTAGGAGACAGGAGGTAGGAGACAGGAGGTAGGAGCTGGAGGTAGGAGCTGGAGGTAGGAGACAGGAGGTAGGAGATGGAGGTAGGAGCTGGAGGTAGGAGACAGGAGGTAGGAGCTGGAGGTAGGAGCTGGAGGTAGCAGATGGAGGTAGCAGATGGAGATGGGAGCTGGAAGTAGGAGTTGGAGGTAGGAACTGGAGATAGCAGATGGAGGTAGCAGATGGAGGTAGCAGATGGAGGTAGGAGCTGGAGGTAGCAGATGGAGGTAGGAGCTGGAGGTAGCAGATGGGGGTAGGAGCTGGAGGTAGCAGATGGAGGTAGCAGATGGAGGTAGCAGATGGAGGTAGGAGCTGGAGGTAGCAGATGGAGCTGGCAGATAGACGTAGGAGCTGGAGGTAGCAGATGGAGGTGGGAGCTGGAGGCAGGAGCTGGAGGTAGGAGCTGGAGGTAGCAGATGGAGGTAGGAGCTGGAGGTAGCAGATGGAGCTGGCAGATAGACGTAGGAGCTGGAGGTAGCAGATGGAGGTGGGAGCTGGAGGTAGCAGATGGAGGTGGGAGCTGGAGGCAGGAGCTGGAGGTAGGAGACAGGAGGTAGGCACTGGATGTAAAAGTTGGGGGTAGGAGCCTGAGGTAGCAGGTGGAGCTGGCATATAGACGTAGGAGCTGGAGGTAGCAGATGGAGGTGGGAGACGGAGGTAGGAGCTGGTGGTAGGAGACAGGAGGTAGGCACTGGAGGTAGGAGCTGGATGTAGGAGCTGGAGGTAGAAGCTGGAGGTAGCAGATGGATGTAGGAGCTGGAGGAAGGAGCTGAAGGAAGGAGCTGGAGGAAGGAGCTGGAGGTAGGAGACAGGAGGTAGGAGACTGAGGTGGGAGACTGAGGTGGGAGCTGGAGGTAGGAGACAGGAGGTAGGAGCTGGAGGTAGCAGATGGAGATGGGAGCTGGAGGTAGCAGATGGAGGTAGGAGACAGGAGGTAGGAGACAGGAGGTAGGAGACAGGAGGTAGGAGACAGGAGGTAGGAGCTGGAGGTAGGAGACAGGAGGTAGGAGACAGGAGGTAGGAGACGGAGGTGGGAGCTGGAGGTAGGAGACAGGAGGTAGGAGCTGGAGGTAGCAGATGGAGAAAGGAGACAGAGGTAGAAGACAGGAGGTAGGAGACAGGAGGTAGGAGACAGGAGGTAGGAGCTGGAGGTAGGAGCTGGAGGTAGGAGACAGGAGGTAGGAGACAGGAGGTGGGGGCTGGAGGTAGGAGACAGGAGGTAGGAGCTGGAGGTAGGAGACAGGAGGTAGGAGCTGGAGGTAGCAGATGGAGGTAGGAGCTGGAGGTAGCAGATGGGGGTAGGAGCTGGAGGTAGCAGATGGAGGTAGGAGCTGGAGGTAGCAGATGGAAGTGGGAGCTGGAGGTAGTAGATGGAGGTAGGAGTTGGAGGAAGGAGCTGGATGTAAGAGTTGGGGGTAGGAGCCTGAGGTAGCAGGTGGAGCTGGCAGATAGACGTAGGAGCTGGAGGTAGCAGATGGAGGTGAGAGACGGAGGTAGGAGCTGGTGGTAGCAGACAGGAGGTAGGCACTGGAGGTAGGATCTGGATGTAGGAGCTGGAGGTAGAAGCTGGAGGTAGCAGATGGATGTAGGAGCTGGAGGTAGGAGCTGGAGGAAGGAGCTGGAGGAAGGAGCTGAAGGAAGGAGCTGGAGGTAGAAGCTGGAGGTAGAAGCTGGAGGTAGGAGCTGGATGTAGGAACTGGAGGTAGCAGCTGGAGGTAGGAGCTGGATATAAGAGTTGGAGGTAAGAGCTGGAGGAAGGAGCTGGAGGAAGGAGCTGGATGTAAGAGTTGGAGGTAAGAGCTGGAGGTAAGAGCTGGAGGTAGGAGCTGGAGGAAGGAGCTGGAGGTAGCAGATGGAGGTAGGAGCTGGATGTAGGAGCTGGATGTAGGAACTGGAGGAAGGATCTGGATGTAACAGTTGGAGGTAGGAGCTGGAGGTAGGAGCTGGATGTAGGAGCTGGAGGTAGGAGCTGGAGGTAGGAGATGGAGGTAGGAGCTGGATGTAGGAGCTGGAGGTAGGAACTGGAGGAAGGAGCTGGATGTAACAGTTGGAGGTAGGAGCTGGAGGTAGCAGATGGAGGTGGGAGCTGGAGGTAGCAGATGGAGGAGGGAGCTGGAGGTAGCAGATGGAGATGGGAGCTGGAGGTAGCAGATGGAGGTAGGAGCTGTCAGGTTCTGTCGGCACAGCTAGTGTTGCATCCTCCAGAAGTGCCTGGTAGGGACAGAGACTCACGGTGTGTTCTTCTCTTACTCTTCCTCTGAAACTTTAGGAAGGAAAAAGCTCCACTCTCATTTCACATTAAAAACCTGATGTGGTCAATGACCTTCATCACAATGACCTCCCTCTGAAACCAGGAGATTCAGGAGCCCATCGGCAGCAAAAAAAGAGCCTTTGGTATTATATTTCTTTCACTCAGTTTGATAATGCACTATGTCAAGCATTAATGAAATGCTCAGCTGTAAATTGTGGAGAAAAAATGTAATTTAAATGGCACTTAGTCAGGATACCTGAAACTCTTTCTGTCCCATTAGCTTGGCTTCACTCTGACCACACCTGTCTGTCTGTCTGTCTGTCTGTCTGTCTGTCTGTCTGTCTGTCTGTCTGTCTGTCTGTCTGTCTGTCTGTCTGTCTGTCTGTCTGTCTGTCTGTCTGTCTGTCTGTCTGTCTGCCTGCCTGCCTGCCTGCCTGCCTGCCTGCCTGCCTGCCTGCCTGCCTGCCTGCCTGTCTGCCTGCCTGTCTGTCTGTCTGTCTGTCTGTCTGTCTGTCTGTCTGTCTGTCTGTCTGTCTGTCTGTCTGTCTGCCTGCCTGCCTGCCTGCCTGCCTGCCTGCCTGCCTGCCTGTCTGTCTGTCTGTCTGTCTGTCTATCTGTCTGTCTGATTGAAGTACACTAGAACAGCATAGCTACTGTAGCAGGTCAAAGCTGTGTGCTGGAAAACCTTGGTAGAGCATGGGTGGAGTAGGCATTATGGGGCTCATGTGAATATCCTTTGTTTTCTTGCTTCATACTTGACACTTACAGCTTAGTGTTTAATGCAGTTAATCTGTTGTTGACAATGACATGTTATTTCCCTGATCAATTGCATGTGAAGCCCTGAGGCTTGGCTGGCATAATGTACCGCCTCTGCTCTATTCCACACTAGATACCTGAGATGGCCCAGAACTGTCCAGACAATCACATTACGTTCAAAGGCGACAACTTACTGTGCCACAGTGAGATCTATCGCTACTATACCATTACCTCAGACCACGCTGAATAGCTTTAAGGTGATTGGAGTTGGACACTTTGTTCCAGGAAGGGGGGAAATAAGTCCTTTGTCCTTCTTTGAGATAAAATACTTTAATTTGTTTCACTAATTAGCTCAATCCTTTGAGAGTCCTACTCCAATAAAACGTTCCTCTCTTGTGTCTCTTGTGAAATATAATATATAATAGCTAATTAAATTGACAGAAGAAAGAAAACAAGAGGGTTTGGATAAATGAGAGCTAATGACTTCAGGGGGATGATATCAACACTGGACATCTGGATCTACTGTTAGGATCGGCCTCACCCATCAGGAAGGATCAGAATCACCCATCAGGAAGGATCGGCCTCACCCATCAGGAAGGATCAGACTCGCCCATCAGGAAGGATCAGCCTCGCCCATCAGGAAGGATCGGCCTCACCCATCAGGAAGGATCAGAATCACCCATCAGGAAGGATCGGCCTCACCCATCAGGAAGGATCAGACTCGCCCATCAGGAAGGATCAGACTCGCCCATCAGGAAGGATCAGACTCGCCCATCAGGAAGGATCGGCCTCACCCATCAGGAAGGATCGGCCTCACCCATCAGGAAGGATCAGGGCCGTTCTGCCCATTAGGCACGATCAGGGTCGTTCTGCCCATTAGGCACGATCAGGGTCGTTCTGCCGTTTAGGCAGGATCAGGTCTGTCCATTAGGCAGGATCAGGGCAAGGCCGCACAATTAGGAAGGATCAGGGTCGTTCTACCCATTAGGCAGGATCAGGGACGCCCATTAGGCAGGATCAGGGTCGTTCTGCCCATTAGGCAGGATCTGGGACGCCCATTAGGTAGGATCAGGGACGCCCATTAGGCAGGATCAGGGTCGTTCTGCCCATTAGGCAGGATCTGGGACGCCCATTAGGTAGGATCAGGGACGCCCATTAGGCAGGATTAGGGACGCCCATTAGGCAGGATCAGGGACGCCCATTAGGCAGGATCAGGGTCGTTCTGCCCATTAGGCAGGATCTGGGACGCCCATTAGGTAGGATCAGGGACGCCCATTAGGCAGGATCAGGGACGCCCATTAGGCAGGATCAGGGACGCCCATTAGGCAGGATCAGACACGCCACTTAGGCAGGATCAGGCCCACCAATTAGGAAGGATTAGGGCTGTCCTGTCAATTAGGCAGCATCAGGGTCATTCTGTCAATTAGGCAGGATCAGGGATGCCCATTGCGCAGGATCAACCAATTCCATTAGGCATGATTAGGGCTGTCAGGGCACAATTAGGCTGGATCAGGGACGCCCATTATGCAGGATCAGGCCCACCCATTATGCAGGATCAGGCCCACCCATTATGCAGGATCAGGCCCACCCATTAGGCAGGATCAGGCTCACCCATTAGGCAGGATCAGGCCCACCCATTAGGCAGGATCAGGCCCACCCATTAGGCAGGATCAGGCCCACCCATTAGGCAGGATCAGGCCCACCCATTAGGCAGGATCAGGCCCACCCATTAGGCAGGATCAGGCCCACCCATTAGGCAGGATCAGGCCAACCCATTAGGCAGGATCAGGGCTGGCCCGCCCATTAGACAGGTTCAGGGCTGGCCCGCCCATTAGGCAGGATCAGGGCTGGCCCGCCCATTAGACAGGTTCAGGGCTTGCCCGCCCATTAGGCAGGATCAGGGCTGGCCCGCCTTTTAGGCAGGATCAGGGCTGGCCCGCCCATTAGGCAGGATCAGGGCTTGCCCGCCCATTAGGCAGGATCAGGGCTGGCCCGCCCTTTAGGCAGGATCAGGGCTGGCCCGCCCATTAGGCAGGATCAGGGCTGGCCCGCCCATTAGGCAGGTTCAGGGCTGGCCCGCCCATTAGGCAGGATCAGGGCTGGCCCGCCCATTAGACAGGTTCAGGGCTTGCCCGCCCATTAGGCAGGATCAGGGCTGGCCCGCCCTTTAGGCAGGATCAGGGCTGGCCCGCCCATTAGGCAGGATCATGGCTGGCCCGCCCATTAGGCAGGATCATGGCTGGCCCGCCCATTAGGCAGGATCAGGGCTGGCCCGCCCATTAGGCAGGATCAGGGCTGGCCCGCCCATTAGGCAGGATCAGGGCTGGCCCGCCCATTAGGCAGGATCAGGGCTGGCCCGCCCATTAGGCAGGATCAGGGCTGGCCCGCCCATTAGGCAGGATCAGGGCTGGCCCGCCCATTAGGCAGGATCAGGGCTGGCCCGCCCATTAGGCAGGTTCAGGGCTTCCCGGGCGGCAGCCTAGGATGGCAGATTGATGAGGGCAGCATTTTCCAATCTAATCTAACCAAGACACACCTCCAACAACATATAACACCTCACAGAATTCTGCCCCCAAACAAATGAAACACTTAAACGTATGATACATTCTAAATTGCACCCTATTCCACATAGTGCACTATACAGGCAATAGGGTGCCATTTGGGAATCATCCTGTAACAAGCCTGTTACGTGTTGTTTATTCCTCTGACCCTGACCAAACAGAACAGAGGTTGCCATGGGGACAAGGAGAGAAGAATTCTTAAGGTCAATAAGGAAATGGTGTCACTATGTTATGCTGGATATCGCTCCTATAGAGGTCAATAAAGCACGCAGGTCAAATACTTAATCACATTTGTATAAGGTCAATAAGGAAATGGTGCAGCTACTGTATGTTATGCTGCATATCACTCCTATGCTAGTAAGACAAAGCCACCCTATTCCTTACATAGGGCACTACTTGTAACCAAAGCCCTATGGGTGAATAGGCACCCTATTTAAGAGGGTTCCATTTGGGTCACATGTAAAGGAAGACTGAGGACGATTGGCACGAAACAAATCAGCACAGAGGGCTTTGATTGAAATGTACTCTATTCCTTACGTAGTACACCGCTTTCCACTAGAGCCGTGTGGGTACTAATTAAAAGTGGTGAATAGGGAAAATGGTGCCATTGAAACACACGTTTTGACTCCTTCCCACCAGCTGCTGTGGTTCCCTCCTGAATGTCACCAGTCCCTCACGGCTCAGGCTCTGTTGTCAGAAGATATTTAATTCACCGCGCAGTCTGACAGCCCACAGTGTGCTGAGGTCATCAACACTGTCACGCAAAACCAGTTGGCGTACCAAACCTCAAAGAAACACTAAACACATACTGCCGTCAGCAGTTTAGGTGTTGTGCACGGACGGTATCTACCTGCACATTCACATTCTCTTAAGATGCTGAAAGAAAGAAATCAGATTTTTCCACTCCTGTTCCCAAGTCAAAAATCACTACATTCGGTGTATAGTTTTACAGTAATAGAACTGCTTACTTCTGCAGGAGTTCATATTAAGGCTATGTGAGAGCTTACAGACCTACAGTCAGTTGTCATTTTAACTCATCTGAACAAACAGGCCTCGACATGCCATCCCACTGGGCACAGACGACGAGTCCTAGTCTTGACTGGCGAATTTGTATAGAGCCACACAATCATCAAACTTAACATATCACTGCTATGATCCTCTTTTACCACACCAAATCTTTCCCAAACATTACTCTTCTGGCCCTCCCGTCTCTATATTTACCTCAGATATTGTCCTTTTTTGCCTCAACGTATCGACTTATTTTCCGCTGGGCTTAAAAAGGGTCCATATCAGGGTCTTTTATCAGGACATGTTTTTGATAATGTACAAAATAAAGACCATTTCTGTATTTAGTGTATGTGCACCAGGGGAGGCTCTTCAGAAGAGGAAGGGGAGAACCATCCTCATCAGTGAATTTCATAAAAATAAAAATAGTGAAACATTAAAAGTTATTATTTTTAAATAAAACTACACTAAATATATTAACGTCACTAAATAATTAATTAAAACACATGTTTTGCAATGAAGATCTACAGTAGACTCAGCAGCACTCTTTAGGGTAGAACCATGGTGTAGCCGGAGGACAGCTAACTTCAGTCCTCCTCTGGGTACATTGACTTCAATACAAAACCTAGGAGGCTCATGGTTCTCAACACCCTTCCATAGACTTACACAGTAATTATGCCAACTTCTGGAGGGCGTTAATTGCGCCGATTCTGTTGAGAAACATTTATTTTTTCTTCAACCATTATTTAACTGTTATTTAACGAGGCAAGTCAGTTAATAACAAGTTCTTATTTACAATGACGGCCTACTCGGGTCAAACCCTGACGACACTGGGACGATTGTGCGCCACCCTATGGGACTCCCAATCACGACCAGATGGGATGCAGCCTGGATAAATGAACAAAAACTGGGATAAACATACCTGCATTTGTCCAAGAAAAACTTGTTTGTAACTGTTGGACTAACGATTACACCCAGATCAGCTAATTCTCCTCCTCCCTCATCTTAAACAGCCAGTGATATACCAAGGTAACACCAAGGTAACATGCCTAAATGACGACCGACCTGTCACTTCTTTTTCCAGGAAGTGCTTTCATGGCTCGCATCAAAACCATCATCCCAGAAACCCACTCCACCCGAACACCGGCCCCAACAGATCGACAGATGACGTAACCTCTATTGCGCTCCACACAGCCCTTTCAAATCAAATCAAATGCTATTTGTCACATGCGCAGAATACAAAGGGTGCGCAGAATACAAAGGCCCTCACAGAGAAATGGTTACTGACAAGCCCTTAACCAACAATGCCGTTTTAAGAAAATATCTAAACAGAAAGTTATAGATAAGAATAATAAATAACTAAAGAGCAGCAGTAAAATAACAATAGCGGGGCTTTATACAGGGGGGTACCGGTACAGAGTCAATGTGGAGGCTATATACAGGGGGTACCCTGTACAGAGTCAATGTGGAGGTTATATACAGGGGGGTACCGGTACAGAGTCAATGTGGAGGCTATATACAGGGGGGTACCGGTACAGAGTCAATGTGGAGGCTATATACAGGGTGTTACGGTACAGAGTCAATGTGGAGGCTATATACAGGGGTACCGGTACAGAGTCAATGTAGAGGCTATATACAGGGTGTACCGGTACAGAGTCAATGTGGAGGCTATATACAGGGGGTACCGGTACAGAGTCAATTTTTTATTTAATTTTTTTATTTAATCTTTATTTAACTAGGCAAGTCAGTTAAGAACAAATTCTTATTTTCAATGACAGCCTAGGAACAGTGTGTTAACTGCCTGTTCAGGGGCAGAACGACAGATTTGTACCTTGTCAGCTCGGGGGTTTGAACTTGCAACCTTCCGGTTACTAGTCCAACGCTCTAACCACTAGGCTACGCTGCCGCCCCAATGTGGAGGCTATATACAGGGGGTACCGGTACAGAGTCAATGTGGAGGCTATATACAGGGTATTACGGTACAGAGTCAATGTGGAGGCTATATACAGGGGGTACCGGTGCAGAGTCAATGTGGAGGCTATATACAGGGGGTACCAGTACAGAGTCAATGTGGAGGCTATCCCTCTCACCCCCCCCCCTTAAGTTTTAGATGCACTATTGTAAAGTGACTGTTCCACTGGATGTCATAGGGTGAATGCACCAATTTGTAAGTCGCTCTGGATAAGAGCGTCTGCTAAATGACTTAAATGTAAATGTAATATGTTAAATGTATATACAGGGGGTACCAGTACAGAGTCAATGTGGAGGCTATATACAGGGTGTTACGGTACAGAGTCAATGTGGAGGCTATGTACAGGGTGTTACGGTACAGAGTCAATGTGGAGGCTATATACAGAGTCAATGTGGAGGCTATATACAGGGGGTACCGGTACAGAGTCAATGTGGAGGCTATATACAGGGGGTACCAGTACAGAGTCAATGTGGAGGCTATATACAGGGGGTACCGGTACAGAGTCAGTGTCATCCGGGGTTAGGGCGTGGCAGGCCGTCATTGTAAATAATAATGTGTTCTTTAACTAACTTGCCTAGTTAATTAAAAGGTAAAAAAATATATAAAAAAAATAAGCATTTGTAAGTAAGCATTTCACGGTAAGGTTTTACACCTGTTGTATTTGGCGCACATGACAAATACAATTTAATTTAATGCATCATATCCTGACATTCTGAATCCATATTTCTTTTAGACATATATAATATTTGGATTATTAAGAATTCTGTATTTACTTTTGTGGAGTTCCAACTGTCATTTTTTAATCTTGGCAATGAGTGTGTAAATGTTGTTCGGTCGAACTACTTTGAGGAACAAAGAAGATAAAACTATAAAATGCCTCAAAGTAGTGAGAAGCTGTTCAGAAAATACCTCAAAGTAGTAGTGAGAAGCTGTTCAGGAAATACCTCAAAGTAGTAGTGAGAAGCTGTTCAGAAAATACCTCAAAGTAGTAGTGAGAAGCTGTTCAGAAAATACCTCAAAGTAGTGAGAAGCTGTTCAGAAAATACCTGAAAGTAGTAGTGAGAAGCTGTTCAGAAAATACCTCAAACGCTAAAGTGAGTAGCTAATTTGAGATGTTTATTTATCTTAGTAACTAGAATGAAGAATGTTAGCTAATTTGTCCAGCAGCCAGTAGGGCTAGCTAGCCAGGCTTGATTCCCCTATCAAGCCTCAATGTGACAGCTAACATTTTTAAAACGTTCAGGGATATATTACTGGTGAAATATAAGTTAGCTATGTCGCTAACAAACTTCCAGTTAGTTTTCTTGTCAGGAATGAAGCAGGTAGAGTAGCTACCTTGAGGTATGGTGTTGTGAAAAATGTTGCAACAAACAACAATGTTCTCTTGCAATATTATACACTTTTTCAGGACTTATGCATTACCCCTACCACCACTTTAGGTCTGGACTGTGAGGGACTGCCGCTGACGATCCAATCTGCACCCGTCACATACATCGTCCATAACTAACAGAGGTGCAAAGAAAAAGCCATATCTCAGACTGGCCAATAAAAATACAATATTAAAGTTGGGCAAAAGAACACAGACACTGGACAGAAGAACTCTGCCTAGAAGGCCAGCATCCCAGAGTCCTTCACTGTTGACGTTGAGACTGGTGTTTTGCGGGTACTGTTTAAAACCTGTTATGGCTGCAATCTCGATACAGGGATCGATATGACAACCACCAGTGAAAATAGAGGGCGCCAAATTCAAACCACAGAAATCTCATAATTAGAATTCCTAAAACATACATGTGTCATATCATTTTAAAGCTTTTCTCTTTGTTAATCCCACCAAAGTGTCCGATTTCAAATAGGCTTTTCAGCGAAAGCACTACAAATGATTATGTTAGGTCTCCACCAAACCACAATAAGCACAGCCATTTTCCAGCCAAATATAGCATTCACAAAAAACAGAAATAAAGATTAAATGAATCACTAACCTTGAATTATCTTCATCAGATGACACTCATAGGACTTCATGTTACACAATACATGCATGTTTTGTTTGATAAAGTTCATATTTATATTTAAAAAATCTGAGTTTACATTGGCATGTTAGATTCACTAGTTCCAAAAACATCAAGTGATTTTGCATAGCCACATCATTCAACAGAAATACTCATAAATGTAGATTATAATACAAGTTTTACACATGGAATTATAAATATACCTCTCCTTAATGCAACCGCTGTGTCAGATTTTAAAAAAAACTTTACAGAAAAAGAAATGCATGCAATAATCTGAGACGGCGCTCAAAAGTAAAAACACCACAGCCGCAAAGATGGCATCAACATAAACATGAAATTACATGATAAATATTCCCTTACCTTTGATGATCTACATCAGGAAGCACTCCAGGAATCCCAGGTCCACAATACATGTTTGTTTTGTTCGATAATGTCCGTTATTTATGTCCAAATACCTTCTTTTGTTAGCGCGTTTGGTATACATATCCAAACGCTCATTCTGGTCAAGTACAGAATCAATCATTAGGATGTTTTTAACATATAGCTTCAATGAAGTTCCCACTGGAGTATTCCTTCTTGTCTTCGTGAGCAATGGAACGCAAGTGACTACCATGAGGAAAAAGGGCGATCACAAAATGGCTGCTTGATGGACATCTGATATATTCTGCTCCTATTCACTCCCACAACAACATAGAAGCCTCATTATAATTTCTATTGATGGTTGACATCTAGTGGAACCCCTAGGCAGTGCAACATCATTCATATCTCAAGGGGATTTCATTGTATGTATGAATACATACAAGCTCAGATTTCTGACTTCCTGTTTTGATTTCAACTCAGGATTTTGCCTGCCAATATGAGTTCTGTTATACTCACAGACATCATTCAAACAGTTTTAGAAACTTCAGAGTGTTTTCTATCCAATACTAATAATAATATGCAAATATTAGCAACTATGACTGAGGAGCAGGCAGTTTGATTAGGGCACCTTTCATCCAAGCTACTCAATACTACCGCCGCAGCCATAAGAAGTTAATGAAACTGCCAGTTGAGGACTTGTGAGGCGTCTGTTTCTCAAACTAGACACTCTAATGTACTTGTCCTCTTGCTCAGTTGTGCACCGGGGCCTCCCACTCCTCATTCTATTCTGGTTAGTGCCAGTTTGAGCTGTTCTGTGATGGGAGTAGAACGTTGTTTGAGATCTTCAGTTTATTGGCAATTTCACACATGGAATAGCCTTCATTTCTCAGAACAAGAATAAACCGACGAGTTTCAGAAGCAAGTACTTTGTTTTTGGTAATTTTGATCCTGTAATCGAACCCACAAATGCTGATGCTGCAGATACTCAACTTGTCTAAAGGCCCAGTTTTATTGCCTCTTTAATCAGAACAGTTTTCAGCTGTGCTAACATAATTGCAAAATGGTTTTCTAATGATCAATAAGCCTTTTAAAATGACAAACTTGGATTAGCTAACACAACGTGCCATTGGAACACAGTTGTGATGGTTGCTGATAATGGGCCTCTGTACGGCTATGTAGATATTCCATTAAAAATCAGCTGTTTCCAGCTACAATAGTAATTTACAACATGAACAATGTCTACACTGTATTTCTGATCAATTTCCTTTTCTTTTAAAATCAAGTGATAATCATGTTACCCCAGAATTTTGAATGGTCGTGTATATATATATATATATATATGATCCAGACTCAGACATGCTCGTCCTAATATTTATCTTTCCCAGGTGGGCTCCAGTCAGTGGGGTGGAGGGTAACACCGTATGGTGGGCCCCAGGTGGGCTCCAGTCAGTGAGGTAGAGGTAACACCGTATGGTGGGCCCCAGGTGGGCCCCAGGTGGGCCCCAGGTGGGCCCCAGGTGGGCTCCAGTCAGTGAGTTAGAGGATAACACCGTATGGTGGGGCCCAGGTGGGCTCCAGTCAGTGAGGTAGAGGATAACACCGTATGGTGGGCCCCAGGTGGGCCCCAGGTGGGCCCCAGTCAGTGAGGTGGAGGGTACCACCGTATGGTGGGCCCCAGGTGGGCTCCAGTCAGTTTAGGTAGAGGATAACACCGTAAGGTGGACCCCAGGTGGGCCCCAGTCAGTGAGGTAGAGGATAACACCGTATGGTGGGCCCCAGGTGGGCTCCAGTCAGTGGGGTAGAGGATAACACCGTTTGGTGGGCCCCAGGTGGGCCCCAGTCAGTGAGTTAGATGATAACACCATATGGTGGGCCCCAGGTGGGCTCCAGTCAGTGAGGTAGAGGATAACACCGTATGGTGGGCCCCAGGTGGGCCCCAGGTGGGCTCCAGGTGGGCCCCAGTCAGTGAGTTAGAGGATAACACCGTATGGTGGGCCCCAGGTGGGCCCCAGGTGGGCTCCAGTCAGTGAGGTAGAGGATAACACCGTTTAGAGGCGGCAGGGTAGCCTAGTGGTTAGAGTGGAGGGGCGGCAGGGTAAACTTGGTTAGAGGGTAGAGGTGGCAGGGTAGCCTAGCGGTTAGAGCGTTGGACTAATAACTGAAAGGTTGCAAGATCGAATCCCTGAGCGGACAAGTTAAACATTACATTTACATTTACATTTAAGTCATTTAGCAGACGCTCTTATCCAGAGCGACTTACAAATTGGTGCATTCACCTTATGACATCCAGTGGAACAGCCACTTTACAATAGTGCATCTACATATTTTAAGGGGGGGGTGAGAAGGATTACTTTATCCTATCCTAGGTATTCCTTAAAGAGGTGGGGTTTCAGGTGTCTCCGGAAGGTGGTGATTGATTCCGCTGTCCTGGCGTCGTGAGGGAGTTTGTTCCACCATTGGGGAGCCAGAGCAGCGAACAGTTTTGACTGGGCTGAGCGGGAACTGTACTTCCTCAGTGGTAGGGAGGCGAGCAGGCCAGAGGTGGATGAACGCAGTGCCCTTATTTGGGTGTAGGGCCTGATCAGAGCCTGGAGGTACTGAGGTGCCGTTCCCCTCACAGCTCCGTAGGCAAGCACCATGGTCTTGTAGCGGATGCGAGCTTCAACTGGAAGCCAGTGGAGAGAGTGGAGGAGCGGGGTGACGTGAGAGAACTTGGGAAGGTTGAACACCAGACGGGCTGCGGCGTTCTGGATGAGTTGTAGGGGTTTAATGGCACAGGCAGGGAGCCCAGCCAACAGCGAGTTGCAGTAATCCAGACGGGAGATGACAAGTGCCTGGATTAGGACCTGTGCCGCTTCCTGTGTGAGGCAGGGTCGTACTCTGCGGATGTTGTAGAGCATGAACCTACAGGAACGGGCCACCGCCTTGATGTTAGTTGAGAACGACAGGGTGTTGTCCAGGATCACGCCAAGGTTCTTAGCGCTCTGGGAGGAGGACACAATGGAGTTGTCAACCGTGATGGCGAGATCATGGAACGGGCAGTCCTTCCCCGGGAGGAAGAGCAGCTCCGTCTTGCCGAAGTTCAGCTTGAGGTGGTGATCCGTCATCCACACTGATATGTCTGCCAGACATGCAGAGATGCGATTCGCCACCTGGTCATCAGAAGGGGGAAAGGAGAAGATTAATTGTGTGTCGTCTGCATAGCAATGATAGGAGAGACCATGTGAGGTTATGACAGAGCCAAGTGACTTGGTGTATAGCGAGAATAGGAGAGGGCCTAGAACAGAGCCCTGGGGGACACCAGTGGTGAGAGCGCATGGTGAGGAGACAGATTCTCGCCACGCCACCTGGTAGGAGCGACCTGTCAGGTAGGACGCAATCCAAGCGTGGGCCACGCCGGGAGATGCCCAACTCGGAGAGGGTGGAGAGGAGGATCTGATGGTTCACAGTATCGAAGGCAGCCGATAGGTCTAGAAGGATGAGAGCAGAGGAGAGAGAGTTAGCTTTAGCGGTGCGGAGCGCCTCCGTGATACAGAGAAGAGCAGTCTCAGTTGAATGACTAGTCTTGAAACCTGACTGATTTGGATCAAGAAGGTCATTCTGAGAGAGATAGCGGGAGAGCTGACCAAGGACGGCACGTTCAAGAGTTTTGGAGAGAAAAGAAAGAAGGGATACTGGTCTGTAGTTGTTGACATCGGAGGGATCGAGTGTAGGTTTTTTCAGAAGGGGTGCAACTCTCGCTCTCTTGAAGACGGAAGGGACGTAGCCAGCGGTCAGGGATAAGTTGATGAGCGAGGTGAGGTAAGGGAGAAGGTCTCCGGAAATGGTCTGGAGAAGAGAGGAGGGGATAGGGTCAAGCGGGCAGGTTGTTGGGCGGCCGGCCGTCACAAGACGCGAGATTTCATCTGGAGAGAGAGGGGAGAAAGAGGTCAGAGCACATGGTAGGGCACTGTGAGCAGAACCAGCGGTGTCGTTTGACTTAGCAAACGAGGATCGGATGTCGTCGACCTTCTTTTCAAAATGGTTGACGAAGTCATCTGCAGAGAGGGAGGAGGGGGGGGGAGGGGGAGGAGGATTCATTACATTTACATTTACATTTAAGTCATTTAGCAGACGCTCTTATCCAGAGCGACTTACAAATTGGTGCAATCACCTTATGACATCCAGTGGGACAGTCACTTAACAATAGTGCATCTAAAACTTAGGGGGGTGGGGTGAGAGGGATTACTTAACCTATCCTAGGTATTCCTTAAAGAGGTGGGGTTTCAGGTGTCTCCGGAAGGTGGTGATTGACTCCGCTGTCCTGGCGTCGTGAGGGAGTTTGTTCCACCATTGGGGGGCCAGGGCAGCGAACAGTTTTGACTGGGCTGAGCGGGAGCTGTACTTCCTCAGTGGTAGGGAGGCGAGCAGGCCAGAGGTGGATGAACGCAGTGCCCTTGTTTGGGTGTAGGGCCTGATCAGAGCCTGGAGGTACTGAGGTGCCGTTCCCCTCACAGCTCCGTAGGCAAGCACCATGGTCTTGTAGCGGATGCGAGCTTCAACTGGAAGCCAGTGGAGAGAACGGAGGAGCGGGGTGACGTGAGAGAACTTGGGAAGGTTGAACACCAGACGGGCTGCGGCGTTCTGGATGAGTTGAAGGGGTTTAATGGCACAGGCAGGGAGCCCAGCCAACAGCGAGTTGCAGTAATCCAGACGGGAGATGACAAGTGCCTGGATTAGGACCTGCGCCGCTTCCTGTGTGAGGCAGGGTCGTACTCTGCGGATGTTGTAGAGCATGAACCTACAGGAACGGGCCACCGCCTTGATGTTAGTTGAGAACGACAGGGTGTTGTCCAGGATCACGCCAAGGTTCTTGGCGCTCTGGGAGGAGGACACAATGGAGTTGTCAACCGTGATGGCGAGATCATGGAACGGGCAGTCCTTCCCGGGAGGAAGAGCAGCTCCGTCTTGCCGAGGTTCAGCTTGAGGTGGTGATCCGTCATCCACACTGATATGTCTGCCAGACATGCAGAGATGCGATTCGCCACCTGGTCATCAGAAGGGGGAAAGGAGAAGATTAATTGTGTGTCGTCTGCATAGCAATGATAAGAGAGACCATGTGAGGTTATGACAGAGCCAAGTGACTTGGTGTATAGCGAGAATAGGAGAGGGCCAAGAACAGAGCCCTGGGGACACCAGTGGTGAGAGCGCGTGGTGAGGAGACAGATTCTCGCCACGCCACCTGGTAGGAGCGACCTGTCAGGTAGGACGCAACCAGCGTGGGCCGCGCCGGGGAGATGCCCAACTCGGAGAGGGTGGAGAGGAGGATCTGATGGTTCACAGTATCGAAGGCAGCCGATAGATCTAGAAGGATGAGAGCAGAGGAGAGAGAGTTAGCTTTAGCAGTGCGGAGCGCCTCCGTGATACAGAGGAGAGCAGTCTCAGTTGAATGACTAGTCTTGAAACCTGACTGATTTGGATCAAGAAGGTCATTCAGAGAGAGATAGCGGGAGAGCTGGCCAAGGACGGCACGTTCAAGAGTTTTGGAGAGAAAAGAAAGAAGGGATACTGGTCTGTAATTGTTGACATCGGAGGGATCGAGTGTAGGTTTTTTCAGAAGGGGTGCAACTCTCGCTCTCTTGAAGACGGAAGGGACGTAGCCAACGGTCAGGGATGAGTTGATGAGCGAGGTGAGGTAAGGGAGAAGGTCTCCGGAAATGGTCTGGAGAAGAGAGGAGGGGATAGGGTCAAGCGGGCAGGTTGTTGGGCGGCCGGCCGTCACAAGACGCGAGATTTCATCTGGAGAGAGAGGGGAGAAAGAGGTCAGAGCACAGGGTAGGGCAGTGTGAGCAGAACCAGCGGTGTCGTTTGACTTAGCAAACGAGGATCGGATGTCGTCGACCTTCTTTTCAAAATGGTTGACGAAGTCATCTGCAGAGAGGGAGGAGGGGGGAGGGGCGGAGGATTCAGGAGGGAGGAGAAGGTGGCAAAGAGCTTCCTAGGGTTGGAGGCAGAAGCTTGGAATTTAGCGTGGTAGAAAGTGGCTTTAGCAGCAGAGACAGAGGAGGAAAATGTAGAGAGGAGGGAGTGAAAGGATGCCAGGTCCGCAGGGAGGCGAGTTTTCCTCCATTTCCGCTCGGCTGCCCGGAGCCCTGTTCTGTGAGCTCGCAATGAGTCGTCAAGCCACGGAGCGGGAGGGGAGGACCGAGCCGGCCTGGAAGATAGGGGACATAGAGAGTCAAAGGATGCAGAAAGGGAGGAGAGGAGGGTTGAGGAGGCAGAATCAGGAGATAGGTTGGAGAAGGTTTGAGCAGAGGGAAGAGATGATAGGATGGAAGAGGAGAGAGTAGCGGGGGAGAGAGAGCGAAGGTTGGGACGGCGCGATACCATCCGAGTAGGGGCAGTGTGGGAAGTGTTGGATGAGAGCGAGAGGGAAAAGGATACAAGGTAGTGGTCGGAGACTTGGAGGGGAGTTGCAATGAGGTTAGTGGAAAAACAGCATCTAGTAAAGATGAGGTCGAGCGTATTGCCTGCCTTGTGAGTAGGGGGGAAGGTGAGAGGGTGAGGTCAAAGAGGAGAGGAGTGGAAAGAAGGAGGCAGAGAGGAAAGAGTCAAAGGTAGACGTGGGGAGGTTAAAGTCGCCCAGAACTGTGAGAGGTGAGCCGTCCTCAGGAAAGGAGCTTATCAAGGCATCAAGCTCATTGATGAACTCTCCGAGGGGACCTGGAGGGCGATAAATGATAAGGATGTTAAGCTTGAAAGGGCTGGTAACTGTGACAGCATGGAATTCAAAGGAGGCGATAGACAGATGGGTAAGGGGAGAAAGAGAGAATGACCACTTGGGAGAGATAAGGATCCCGATGCCACCACCCCGCTGACCAGAAGCTCTCGGGGTGTGCGAGAACACGTGGGCGGACGAAAGAGAGCAGTAGGAGTAGCAGTGTTATCTGTGGTGATCCATGTTTCTGTCAGTGCCAAGAAGTCGAGGGACTGGAGGGAGGCATAGGCTGAGATGAACTCTGCCTTGTTGGCTGCAGATCGGCAGTTCCAGAGGCTACCGGAGACCTGGAACTCCACGTGGGTCGTGCGCGCTGGGATCACCAGATTAGGGTGGCAGCGGCCACGCGGTGTGGAGCGTTTGTATGGTCTGTGCAGAGAGGAGAGAACAGGGATAGACAGACACATAGTTGACAGGCTACAGAAGAGGCTACGCTAATGCAAGGAGATTGGAATGACAAGTGGACTACACGTCTCAAATGTTCAGAAAGTTAAGCTTACGTAGCAAGAATCTTATTGACTAAAATGATTAAAATGATACAGTACTGCTGAAGTAGGCTAGCTGGCAGTGGCTGCGTTGTTGACTTTGTAGGCTAGCTGGCAGTGGCTGCGTTGTTGACACTACACTAATCAAGTTGTTCCGTTGAGTGTAATAGTTTCTACAGTGCTGCTATTCGGGGCTAGCTGGCTAGCTAGCAGTGTTGATTACGTTACGTTGCGTTAAAAGAACGACAACAATTATCTTTGATACACAGACGGCTATGTAGCTAGCTATGTAGCTAGCTACGATCAAACAAATCAAACCGTTGTGCTGTAATGAAATGAAATGAAAAATGTGATACTACCTGTGGAGCGAAGCGGAATGCGACCGGTTGTTGAGTGCGGAAGTTCTATTCAGTAGACGTTGGCTAGCTGTTGGCTAGCTAGCAGTGTCTCCTACGTTAAGGACGACAAATAGCTGGCTAGCTAACCTCAGTAAATTAATATAATCACTCTAAGACTACACGCTCTAAACTACACAATTATCTTGGATACGAAGACAGCAAAGACAACTATGTAGCTAGCTAACACTACACTAATCAAGTCGTTCAGTTGAGTGTAATAGTTTCTACAGTGCTGCTATTCGGTAGACGGTGGACGTATGCTAGCTGGCTAGCTGCTGGGCAGATAGCAGTGTAGACTACGTTAGGACGACGAAATACAAGTTGCAATAGAAGTGCTGACTGTTTCACTATGTTGTCCTCTTTCTTTTCCTTTTTCTTCTGTCCTTCTTTTGTCCTTATTTTGTCTTCCTTTCTTCTGTTAACTAGATATTTTTTGTTGTTATTCTTTGTAAGCTAGCTAGCTTCTTCCAGGAGAGTCCCTAGCAACTGCTTAGCAACAAGTAAACAATTCTGCTAGCAATTCAGCTAGCTAAAATAACTGAACAATTTTATGAAAAATAGTTAATTTTTCAAAAGCCTGTCTTTTTGGTTTGTTCCTTGTTTTGTCTTCTATTGAGTCTTGCAGTTTTCTCTTGATTTTTTTGATGTACTTCACTCTAAAAAACCATTTAAATCTCAATATATACAGGAGCTCATTTTTCAGCAGCTGCTCAATTTAGAACTCCGGAACAAACATCTAGTGAATTTAGAGGAAACTTGTTCATTTGTAACAAGCAATCATTGTTAATAATCTCTGTAATTACATACTGTCATTACCAGCAGTTACGTGTTGTATTAGAGTGTAACTGTGAGTTATTACAGTCAACTGCAACGCTTGTTTGTGTAATTACACCAGGAATTTACACTGTAATAAGGACTCCTTAAGATGAGGTATTTACAGATGAGATGTTTCTAGATAAGGTATTTCCAGATGAGGTACACTACTTTAGACCAGAGGCCTATGGAACCCTATTCCCTATATAGTGCACTACTTTAGACCAGAGACCCTATGGAACCCTATTCCCTATATAGTGCACTACTTTAGACCAGAGCCCTGTGGAACCCTATTCCCTATATAGTGCACTACTTTAGACCAGAGCCCAATGGAACCCTATTCCCTATATAGTGCACTACTTTAGACCAGAGCCCTGTGGAACCCTATTCCCTATATAGTCCACTACTTTAGACCAGAGCCCTATGGAACCCTATTCCCTATATAGTGCACTACTTTAGACCAGAGCCCTATGGAACCCTATTCCCTATATAGTGCACTACTTTAGACCAGAGCCCTATGGAACCCTATTCCCTATATAGTGCACTACTTTAGACCAGAGCCCTATGGAACCCTATTCCCTATATAGTGCACTACTTTAGACCAGAGCCCTATGGAACCCTATTCCCTATATAGTGCACTACTTTAGACCAGAGGCCTATGGAACCCTATTCCCTATATAGTGAACTACTTTAGACCAGAGACCCTATGGAACCCTATTCCCTATATAGTGCACTACTTTAGACCAGAGCCCCTATGGAACCCTATTCCCTATATAGTGCACTACTTTAGACCAGAGCCCTATGGAACCCTATTCCCTATATAGTGCACTACTTTAGACCAGAGCCCTATGGAACCCTATTCCCTATATAGTGCACTACTTTAGACCAGAGCCCTATGGAACCCTATTCCCTATATAGTGCACTACTTTAGACCAGAGCCCTATGGAACCCTATTCCCTATATAGTGCAATACTTTAGACCAGAGCCCTATGGAACCCTATTCCCTATATAGTGCACTACTTTAGACCAGAGCCGTATGGAACCCTATTCCCTATATAGTGCACTACTTTAGACCAGAGCCCTATGGAACCCTATTCCCTATATAGTGCACTACTTTAGACCAGAGGCCTATGGAACCCTATTCCCTATATAGTGAACTACTTTAGACCAGAGACCCTATGGAACCCTATTCCCTATATAGTGCACTACTTTAGACCAGAGCCCTGTGGAACCCTATTCCCTATATAGTCCACTACTTTAGACCAGAGCCCTATGGAACCCTATTCCCTATATAGTGCA
This sequence comes from Oncorhynchus gorbuscha, assembly GCF_021184085.1. NCBI lineage: Eukaryota > Metazoa > Chordata > Actinopteri > Salmoniformes > Salmonidae > Oncorhynchus > Oncorhynchus gorbuscha. Next base: position 60,851 of record NW_025747138.1, read on the forward strand.
CTACTTTAGACCAGAGCCCTATGGAACCCTATTCCCTATATAGTGCACTACTTTAGACCAGAGCCCTATGGAACCCTATTCCCTATATAGTGCACTACTTTAGACCAGAGCCCTATGGAACCCTATTCCCTATATAGTGCACTACTTTAGACCAGAGCCCTATGGAACCCTATTCCCTATATAGTGCACTACTTTAGACCAGAGCCCTATGGAACCATATTCCCTATATAGTGCACTACTTTAGACCAGAGCCCCTATGGAACCCTATTCCCTATATAGTGCACTACTTTAGACCAGAGACCCTATGGAACCCTATTCCCTATATAGTGTATGCAGAGCCTGTTCTGAGGAGTCTGTTCTAGAAGAGTCTGTTCAGATGAGTCTGTTCAGATGAGTCTGTTCTAGAAAAGTCTGTTCAGATGAGTCTGTTCTGAGGAGTCTGTTCTAGAAGAGTCTGTTCTGAGGAGTCTGTTCAGATGAGTCTGTTCTGAGGAGTCTGTTCTAGAAGAGTCTGTTCTGAGGAGTCTGTTCAGATGAGTCTGTTCTGAGGAGTCTGTTCAGATGAGTCTGTTCTGAGGAGTCTGTTCTGAGCCTGTTCAGATGAGTCTGTTCTGAGGAGTCTGTTCTGAGGAGCCTGTTCAGAAGAACCTGTTAAGTGTTTAAATGGTTGTTTGACTTTCTCAGGGTCCCTATGCTCCGCTCAGCTCCGCTACGTCTAACGAGGAGAGACAGTTTGATAGACCAGGGTCACCCGCAGACCCTGACACAGCCCAGAGGACAGACTGCAATGCAGCCCAACGCAGCGCAGCACAGCCACAAAGCCTAGAGGAGCCCAGCTAAATATAGCCTTCCTTCCAGCTGCCTGTCACCACAGGGGGCGGCTGCTCTGCCCTGAAACGGGTGAGGGGGAAGCTGTTCAGAAAGGGAGCTCGCTGCTCTGAGAGGGGGAGAGGCTGCTCTGAGAGGGGAGAGGCTGCTCTGAGAGGGGAGAGGCTGCTCTGAGAGGGGAGAGACTGCTCTGAGAGGGGAGAGGCTGCTCTGAGAGGGGAGAGGCTGCTCTGAGAGGGGGAGAGGCTGCTCTGAGAGGGGGAGAGGCTGCTCTGAGAGGGGAGAGGCTGCTCTGAGAGGGGGATAGGCTGCTCTGAGAGGGGGAGAGGCTGCTCTGAGAGGGGGAGAGGCTGCTCTGAGCAGGGGAGAGGCTGCTCTGAGAGGGGGAGAGACTGCTCTGAGCGGGGGAGAGGCTGCTCTGAGAGGGGGAGAGGCTGCTCTGAGAGGGGAGAGGCTGCTCTGAGCAGGGAGAGGCTGCTCTGAGAGGGGAGAGGCTGCTCTGAGAGGGGGAGAGGCTGCTCTGAGAGGGGAGAGACTGCTCTGAGCGGGGAGAGGCTGCACTGCCCTGAGTGGGGTGAGGGGTCAGGAGAGGGGGAAGGGTGTTAAGGATGTTCTAAAAGTGGGGAGGGTGAAGGCTGCCCTGATTGAGAGTGGTGAGGGGTAGATGCTGTTGGGAGGGGGGGGGGGGGGTTATGCCCTAACCCTGACTAACCCCAACCCTGAGTTCAGGCATTTAACTCAACCATAACTAACCCTAACCCTGAGTTCAGGCATTTAACTCAACCATAACTAACCCTAACCCTGAGTTCAGGCATTTAACTCAACCATAACTAACCCTGACCCTGAGTTCAGGCATTTAACTCAACCATAACTAACCCTAACCCTGAGTTCAGGCATTTAACTCAACCATAACTAACCCTAACCCTGAGTTCAGGCATTTAACTCAACCATAACTAACCCTAACCCTGAGTTCAGGCATTTAACTCAACCATAACTAACCCTAACCCTGAGTTCAGGCATTTAACTCAACCATAACTAACCCTAACCCTGAGTTCAGGCATTTAACTCAACCATAACTAACCCTAACCCTGAGTTCAGGCATTTAACTCAACCATAACTAACCCTGAGTTCAAGCATTTAACTCAACCATAACTAACCCTGAGTTCAGAAATGACCAGCTTTGATGTAGCAGAGACACTTGTTCCCAAACACAACTGTCTTTTCACTGATGAACACATATGTTATGTCCCAAATGGCTCCCTATCCCCTATATCGTGCACTACTGGTGATTAGACCTGGTGAAAAGTAGTGCACTACATAGGGAATATGGTTTAATCTGAGATGCAACTCAGATTAATTAATACTGGAGTTCATCAACGTCAAATCAAATCAAATTGTAGTTGTCACATGCGCCAACAAGACCTTCCAGTGAAATGCTGAATACAACAGGTGTAGTAGACCTCACAGTGAAATGCTGAATACAACAGGTGTAGTAGACCTCACAGTGAAATGCTGAATACAACAGGTGTAGTAGACCTCACAGTGAAATGCTGAATACAACAGGTGTAGTAGACCTCACAGTGAAATGCTGAATACAACAGGTGTAGTAGACCTCACAGTGAAATGCTGAATACAACAGGTGTAGTAGACCTCACAGTGAAATGCTGAATACAACAGGTGTAGTAGACCTCACAGTGAAATGCTGAATACAACAGGTGTAGTAGACCTTACAGTGAAATGCTGAATACAACAGGTATAGACCTCACAATGAAATGCTTACTTACGAGCCCTTAACCAAATATGCAGTTTTAAGAAAATACCTAAAACAAAGTAAGAGAAAAGAAAAACAAATGTTTAAGAGCAGCAGTAAATAACAATAGCGAAGCTATATACATGGTATTACGGTACAGAGTCAATGTGGAGGCTATATACATGGTATTACGGTACATAGTCAATGTGGAGGCTATATACAGGGTATTACGGTACATAGTCAATGTGGAGGCTATATACAGGGTGTTACGGTACAGAGTCAATGTGGAGGCTATATACATGGTATTACGGTACATAGTCAATGTGGAGGCTATATACAGGATATTACGGTACATAGTCAATGTGGAGGCTATATACAGGTTATTACGGTACAGAGTCAATGTGGAGGCTATATACAGGGTGTTACGGTACAGAGTCAATGTGGAGGCTATATACAGGGTGTTACGGTACAGAGTCAATGTGGAGGCTATATACAGGGGGTACCAGTACAGAGTCAATGTGGAGGCTATATACAGGGGGTACTTATATTTCCCTCACCAACTTTAAACATCTGCTATCTGAGCAGCTAACCGATCGCTGCAGCTGTACATAGTCTATTGGTAAATAGCCCACCCAATTTTACCTTCCTCATCCCCATATTGTTTTTATTTACTTTTCTGCTCTTTTGCACACCAGTATCACTACTTACACATCATCATCTGCTCATTTATCACTTCAGTGATAATCTCCTAAATTGTAACTATTCTCTCCTATGGCCTATTTATTGCCTACCTCCTCATGCCTTTTGCACACACTGTATATAGACTTTCTTGTTCTACTGTGTCATTGACTTGTTTATTGTGTTATTGGTTTCTTTATTGTTTATTCCATGTTATTCTATGTGTAACTCTGTGTTGTTGTCTGTGTCTCACTGCTTTGCTTTATCTTGGCCAGGTCGCAGTTGCAAATGAGAACTTGTTCTCAACTAGCCTACCTGGTTTAAATAAAGGTGTTCTCAACTAGCCTACCAGGTTAAATAAAGGTGTTCTCAACTAGCCTACCTGGTTAAATAAAGGTGTTCTCAACTAGCCTACCTGGTTTAAATAAAGGTGTTCTCAACTAGCCTACCTGGTTAAATAAAGGTGTTCTCAACTAGCCTACCTGGTTAAATAAAGGTGTTCTCAACTAGCCTACCTGGTTTAAATAAAGGTGTTCTCAACTAGCCTACCTGGTTTAAATAAAGGTGTTCTCAACTAGCCTCCCTGGTTAAATAAAGGTGTTCTCAACTAGCCTACCTGGTTAAATAAAGGTGTTCTCAACTAGCCTACCTGGTTAAATAAAGGTGTTCTCAACTAGCCTACCTGGTTAAATAAAGGTGTTCTCAACTAGCCTGCCTGGTTAAATAAAGGTGTTCTCAACTAGCCTACCTGGTTAAATAAAGGTGTTCTCAACTAGCCTGCCTGGTTAAATAAAGGTGTTCTCAACTAGCCTACCTGGTTAATTAAAGGTGTTCTCAACTAGCCTACCTGGTTAAATAAAGGTGTTCTCAACTAGCCTGCCTGGTTAAATAAAGGTGTTCTCAACTAGCCTACCTGGTTAATTAAAGGTGTTCTCAACTAGCCTGCCTACCTGGTTAAATAAAGGTGTTCTCAACTTGCCGACCTGGTTTAAATAAAGGTGTTCTCAACTAGCCTACCTGGTTAAATAAAGGTGTTCTCAACTAGCCTGCCTACCTGGTTAATTAAAGGTGAAATGAATACAGGGGGTACTGGAACCGGTGGCACCAGTGTCATAATAATGTATAAGTTCTTGCTATTTTCCACATGTCAAAGTCATATCTAACGGAATGTATCATGAATCGTTATTTATGAGTTGATATAACACCTGGAGTCAATGGATGTTTTCAGTGAAGGAAGTTCCATTCCATGTGCCGATGTCTCCCTCTACAGGTCAGAATTATATTACACCCACAGGGCCCCTTTTCCCCTGCTCCTCCAGCCCAGTACAACCGTGGGGAAGGTACTTATTCACAAGAGGGCGGTAGAGACTGCTTTTAGTCTCATGTCATGGCACAAAATAGAGGTCTGTTATTATCTAGATGGGAAAGAATTAGACACCTAAAGAGTCAAATAAAAAAGTAAGTACCCCTAGCCTAGTGGTTAGAGCATTGGACTAGTAACCGAAAGGTTGCAAGTTCAGTTGGTAGAGCATGGCGCTTGTAACGCCAGGGTAGTGGGTTCGATTCCCGGGACCACCCATACGTAGAATGTATGCACACATGACTGTAAGTCGCTTTGGATAAAAGCGTCCGCTAAATGGCATATATTATTATTATTATATTAAATCCCCGAGCTGACAAGGTACAAAATCTGTCGTTCTGCCCTTGAACAGGCAGTTAACCCACTGTTCCTAGGCCGTCATTGAAAATAAGAATTTGTGCTTAACTGACTTGCCTGGTTAAATAAAAATCAGATTTACACTGATGTCAGTGACTGAGGCATTCATCATACTTGTCCTGTCTGACAGGTGAGACTATAGTCATTGACGGCAACACATTACCTGTCATTTTGTCTGAAGCATCACTAATTCCATATCACGTGCACCTCGTGTTTGCGTTTAGTAAGTAGTTTGGCAGGAGTGTGTCTGTCTTCTGGCCAGACTGCTAGATTGGTTTAGACTGGTGATAGATTGGTTTAGACTGGTGATAGATTGGTTTAGACTGGTGATAGATTGGTTTAGACTGGTGATAGATTGGTTTAGACTGGTGATAGATTGGTTTAGACTGGTGATAGATTGGTTTAGACTGGTGATAGATTGGTTTAGACTGGTGATAGATTGGTTTAGACTGGTGATAGATTGGTTTAGACTGGTGATAGATTGGTTTAGACTGGTGATAGATTGGTTTAGACTGGTGATAGATTGGTTTATTTTTTACAATTTTATTTCACCTTTATTTAACCAGGTAGGCCAGTTGAGAATACCTTTATTTAAACCAGGTAGGCTAGTTGAGAATACCTTTATTTAAACCAGGTATGCTAGTTGAGAACACCTTTATTTAAACCAGGTAGGCCAGTTGAGAATACCTTTATTTAAACCAGGTAGGCTAGTTGAGAATACCTTTATTTAAACCAGGTATGCTAGTTGAGAACACCTTTATTTAAACCAGGTAGGCCAGTTGAGAATACCTTTATTTAAACCAGGTATGCTAGTTGAGAACACCTTTATTTAAACCAGGTAGGCCAGTTGAGAATACCTTTATTTAAACCAGGTAGGCTAGTTGAGAATACCTTTATTTAAACCAGGTATGCTAGTTGAGAACACCTTTATTTAAACCAGGTAGGCTAGTTGAGAACACCTTTATTTAAACCAGGTAGGCTAGTTGAGAACACCTTTATTTAACCAGGTAGGCTAGTTGAGAACACCTTTATTTAAACCAGGTAGGCTAGTTGAGAACACCTTTATTTAAACCAGGTAGGCTAGTTGAGAACACCTTTATTTAAACCAGGTAGGCTAGTTGAGAACACCTTTATTTAACCAGGTAGGCTAGTTGAGAACACCTTTATTTAACCAGGTAGGCTATTTGAGAACACCTTTATTTAACCAGGTAGGCTAGTTGAGAACAAGTTCTCATTTGCAACTGCGACCTGGCCAAGATAAAGCATAGCAGTGTGAACAGACAACACAGAGTTACACATGGAGTAAACAATTAACAAGTCAATAACACAGTAGAAAAAAAGGGGAGTCTATATACAATGTGTGCAAAAGGCATGAGGAGGTAGGCGAATAATTACAATATTGCAGATTAACACTGGAGTGATAAATGATCAGATGATCATGTACAGGTAGAGATATTGGTGTGCAAAAGAGCAGAAAAGTAAATAAATAAAAACTGTGGGGATGAGGTAGGTGAAAATGGGTGGGCTATTTACCAATAGACTATGTAAAGCTGCAGCGATCGGTTAGCTGCTCAGATAACTGATGCTTGAAGTTGGTGAGGGAGATAAAAGTCTCCAACTTCAGCGATTTTTGCAATTCGTTCCAGTCACAGGCAGCAGAGTACTGGAACGAAAGGTGGCCGAATGAGGTGTTGGCTTTAGGGATGATCAGTGAGATACACCTGCTGGAGCGCGTGCTACGGATGGGTGTTGCCATCGTGAACTGAGATAAGGCGGAGCTTTACCTAGCATGGACTTGTAGATGATCTGGAGCCAGAGGGTCTGGCGACGAATATGTGTGTCCATATTAGGATAGCCTCTGTCTGAATAGTACAGTGTCCATATTAGGACAGCCTCTGTCTGTCCAGTACAGTGTCCATATTAGGACAGCCTCTGTCTGTCCAGTACAGTGTCCATATTAGGACAGCCTCTGTCTGAATAGTACAGTGTCCATATTAGGACAGCCTCTGTCTGTCCAGTACAGTGTCCATATTAGGACAGCCTCTGTCTGAATAGTACAGTGTCCATATTAGGACAGCCTCTGTCTGAATAGTACAGTGTCCATATTAGGACAGCCTCTGTCTGAATAGTACAGTGTCCATATTAGGACAGCCTCTGTCTGTCCAGTACAGTGTCCATATTAGGACATCCTCTGTCTGAATAGTACAGTGTCCATATTAGGACAGCCTCTGTCTGAATAGTACAGTGTCCATATTAGGACAGGAGTGTCCATATTAGAACAGCCTCTGTCTGTCCAGTACAGTGTCCATATTAGGACATCCTCTGTCTGAATAGTACAGTGTCCATATTAGAACAGCCTCTGTCTGAATAGTACAGTGTCCATATTAGGACAGCCTCTGTCTGTCCAGTACAGTGTCCATATTAGGACAGCCTCTGTCTGAATAGTACAGTGTCCATATTAGGACAGAACAGTCCATATTAGGACAGCCTCTGTCTGTCCAGTACAGTGTCCATATTAGGACAGCCTCTGTCTGAATAGTACAGTGTCCATATTAGGAATCCAGTACAGTGTCCATATTAGGACAGCCTCTGTCTGTCCAGTACAGTGTCCATATTAGGACAGCCTCTGTCTGTCCAGTACAGTGTCCATATTAGGACAGCCTCTGTCTGTCCAGTACAGTG
>NW_025747139.1:0-7500 GCF_021184085.1 Oncorhynchus gorbuscha
TGTGTGTCTTTAAATGAGGGTTGGTTTAGGTCTCTCTCATTGGTTCAGAAGGGAAACAAACCAGCTGTGTGTGTGTGTCTTTAAATGAGGGTTGTTAGGTTCCCTTCTCATTGGTTCAGAAGGGAAACAAACCAGCTGTGTGCGTGTCTTTAAATGAGGGTTGTTAGGTTCCCTTCTCATTGGTTTAGAAGGGAAACAAACCAGCTGTGTGTGTCTTTAAATGAGGGTTGTTAGGTTCCCTTCTCATTGGTTTAGAAGGGAAACAAACCAGCTGTGTGTGTCTTTAAATGAGGGTTGTTAGGTTTCCCTTCTCATTGGTTTTAGAGGGAAACAAACCAGCTGTGTGTGTGTGTCTTTAAATGAGGGTTGTTAGGTTCCCTTCTCATTGGTTTAGAAGGGAAACAAACCAGCTGTGTGTGCGTGTCTTTAAATGAGGGTTGTTAGGTTCCCTTCTCATTGGTTCAGAAGGGAAACAAACCAGCTGTGTGTGTGTGTCTTTAAATGAGGGTTGTTAGGTTCCCTTCTCATTGGTTCAGAAGGGAAACAAACCAGCTGTGTGTCTTTAAATGAGGTTGTTGTCTTTAAATGAGGGTTGTTAGGTTTCCTTCTCATTGGTTTGATCGATGTCTTCATTTTATACTGGAATTCCTCTACATAATGGATGGCTTGTTTACATAGCTCTCTCCTTCTGTAGTAGGAGTGCTGGTCTAGGATCAGTTTATCCTCTCTCATTCTGTAGTAGGAGTGCTGGTCTAGGATCAGTTTATCCTTCTCTCACTCTGTAGTAGGAGTGCTGGTCTAGGGTCAGTGTATCCACTCTCCAGGGCCTGTAGCAGGATAGCTGGTCTAGGATCAGTTTATCCTTCTCTCACTCTGTTGTAGGAGTGCTGGTCTAGGGTCAGTGTATCCTCTCTCACTCTCCAGGGCCTGTAGTAGGAGTGCTGATCCCTCGCACTCTCCAGGGCCTGTAGGACTGCTGATCAGGATCAGTTTATCCTCTCTCACTCTCCAGGGCCTGTAGTAGGACTGCTGATCTAGGATCAGTTTATCCTCTCACTTCCAGGGCCTGTTGTAGGAGTGCTGATCTAGGATCAGTTTATCCCTCTCTCACTCTCCAGGGCCTGTAGGAGTGCTGATCTAGGATCAGAGGGCCTGTAGGTAGGAGTGCTGATCTAGGATCAGTTTATCCCTCTCTCACTCTCCAGGGCCTGTAGTAGGAGTGCTGATCTAGGATCAGTTTATCCCCTCTCTCACTCTCCAGGGCCTGTGTAGGAGTGCTGGTAGATCAGTTTATCCCTCTCACTCTGCCTGATAGGATGATCTAGGATCAGTTTATATCTCCAGGGCCTGTTGTAGGAGTGCTGATCTAGGATCAGTTTATCCCTCTCTCACTCTCCAGGGCCTGTAGTAGGACTGCTGATATGCAGTATTTATATCTCTCTTGAATAATATAACTTGTAAATGCCTTATGAGTTTAGTTCAACTGTTGTTTCCCATTAGAACAAAACAAATACAAGCTTGTTGTTACGCCAATGTTTGTAAACAATGTAAATGTTGTTGTTTTTAAAACACTGTGCAGTGTCAAAACATGGTTGAAACCGGCATGTTGATATTTATTTATTTTTATTTTATTTTACCTTATTTAACCAGGCAAGTCAGTTAAGAACATATTCTTCTTTTCAATGACGGCCTGGGAACAGTGGGTTAACTGCCTTTCAGGGCAGAACGACAGATTTGTACATTTGTCAGCTCGGGGTTTGAACTCCCAACCTTCCGGTTACTAGTCCAACGCTCTAACCACTAGGCTACGCTGCCGCCCTGATATGGTGGATGGTCAGTCCTGGCATCCAACGCTCTCTGTCTTATGGATTTGAGACTGGTTGCACTTCTCCAGACCCACATCTCCCAGTTGTTTAGTTTTACAGAAACAGAGAATAGGTTTCATTTTAATGTCAAGACTTCTAATGTAAATGCTCCCTATTTAACAACAGCACATGTTCTGTTTATACAAATCAATCTATAGATTGTGTGTTTTAATCTAAATAAAGATCACGTGGGATTTTTAAAAATGGATTTAAATATTGAAACGGTTATATAGGTTTCTATTTCTGTGAAGAGATGTTACACCATGTTACATTTTCTAACATTTAGTTAGTTCAGTGTTGTTACTCTGGGTTGTGATCATTATAATACACTAGACCCACCTAGCTGTGTGTTAATCTGCTGTGATCATTATAATACCCCATCTCCACCTAGCTGTGTGTTAATCTGGGTTGTGATCATTATAATACACCAGAATCACCTAGCTGTGTGGATGTTAATCTGGGCGATCATTATAATACACTCAGACCACAGTCCTTACATCCTGTGTTTGTTGTTATTGAGCCTGACTGCGTTTTAGAAGGGAAACACACCCTAGTCTATTCTGCTCTGCTCTGTGTGTGTGTGTGTGTGTGTGTGTGTGTGTGTGTGTGTGTGTGTGTGTGTGTGTGTGTGTGTGTGTGTGTGTGTGTGTGTGTGTGTGTGTGTGTGTGTGTGTGTGTGTGTGTGTGTGTGTGTGTGTGTGTGTGTGTGTGTGTGTGTGTGTGTGTGTGTGTGGCTCAGGAGCAAAACAAACCTTATGTGTCAGTCTTTCTTCTAATGCTGCTGAACTCAACAACTGGGTCATTCTGACCAGACTCACAGGAAAAACCAGGACCACTGATTTCTCACACACACACACACACACACACACACACACACACACACACACACACACACACACACACACACCACACACACACACACACACACACACACACACACACACACACACACACTGAGATGTGGATGATTGCTCAACTTACCACATTGTGTAACTTAGCCACAACCCTGTTGTACTATACTCTACTGTTGTGGCTGTATTCCTTGTTGTACTATACTCTACTGTTGTGGCTGTATTCCTTGTTGTACTCTACTGTTGTGGCTGTATTCCTTGTTGTACTCTACTGTTGTGGCTGTGTTCCTTGTTGTACTATACTGTTGTTGCTGTATTCCTTGTTGTACTCTACTGTTGTGGCTGTATTCCTTGTTGTACTATACTCTACTGTTGTGGCTGTATTCCTTGTTGTACTCTACTGTTGTGGCTGTATTCCTTGTTGTACTCTACTGTTGTGACTGTGTTCCTTGTTGTACTCTACTGTTGTGGCTGTATTCCTTGTTGTACTATACCCTACTGTTGTGGCTGTATTCCTTGTTGTACTCTACTGTTGTGGCTATATTCCTTGTTGTACTCTACTGTTGTGGCTGTGTTCCTTGTTGTACTATACTCTACTGTTGTGGCTGTATTCCTTGTTGTACTCTACTGTTGTGGCTGTATTCCTTGTTGTACTATACTGTTGTGGCTGTGTTCCTTGTTGTACTCTACTGTTGTGGCTGTATTCCTTGTTGTACTCTACTGTTGTGGCTATATTCCTTGTTGTACTCTACTGTTGTGGCTGTGTTCCTTGTTGTACTATACTCTACTGTTGTGGCTGTATTCCTTGTTGTACTCTACTGTTGTGGCTGTATTCCTTGTTGTACTCTACTGTTGTGGCTGTGTTCCTTGTTGTACTATACTGGTGTGGCTGTGTTCCTTGTTGTACTCTACTGTTGTGGCTGTAGTCCTTGTTGTACTATACTCTACTGTTGTGGCTGTGTTCCTTGTTGTACTCTACTGTTGTGGCTGTATTCCTTGTTGTACTATACTGTTGTGGCTGTGTTCCTTGTTGTACTCTACTGTTGTGGCTGTATTCCTTGTTGTACTCTACTGTTGTGGCTGTATTCCTTGTTGTACTCTACTGTTGTGGCTGTATTCCTTGTTGTACTATACTCTACTGTTGTGGCTGTATTCCTTGTTGTACTCTACTGTTGTGGCTGTATTCCTTGTTGTACTCTACTGTTGTGGCTGTGTTCCTTGTTGTACTATACTGGTGTGGCTGTGTTCCTTGTTGTACTCTACTGTTGTGGCTGTAGTCCTTGTTGTACTATACTCTACTGTTGTGGCTGTGTTCCTTGTTGTACTCTACTGTTGTGGCTGTGTTCCTTGTTGTACTCTACTGTTGTGGCTGTATTCCTTGTTGTACTCTACTGTTGTGGCTGTGTTCCTTGTTGTACTCTACTGTTGTGGCTATATTCCTTGTTGTACTCTACTGTTGTGGCTGTGTTCCTTGTACTCTACTGTTGTGGCTGTATTCCTTGTTGTACTCTACTGTTGTGGCTGTATTCCTTGTTGTACTCTACTCTACTGGTGTGGCTGTATTCCTTGTTGCACTCTACTGTTGTGGCTGTGTTCCTTGTTGTACTCTACTGTTGTGGCTGTATTCCTTGTTGTGCTCTACTGTTGTGGCTGTTTTCCTTGTTGTACTATACTCTACTGTTGTGGCTGTATTCCTTGTTGTACTCTACTGTTGTGGCTGTGTTCCTTGTTGTACTATACTGTTGTTGCTGTATTCCTTGTTGTACTCTACTGTTGTGGCTGTATTCCTTGTTGTACTATACTCTACTGTTATGGCTGTATTCCTTGTTGTACTCTACTGTTGTGGCTGTATTCCTTGTTGTACTCTACTGTTGTGGCTGTGTTCCTTGTTGTACTCTACTGTTGTGGCTGTGTTCCTTGTTGTACTCTACTGTTGTGGCTGTATTCCTTGTTGTACTCTACTGTTGTGGCTGTGTTCCTTGTTGTACTCTACTGTTGTGGCTATATTCTACTGTGGCTGTTTTTCCTTGTTGTACTCTACTGTTGTGGCTGTGTTCCTTGTACTCTACTGTTGTGGCTGTATTCCTTGTTGTACTCTACTGTTGTGGCTGTATTCCTTGTTGTACTCTACTCTACTGGTGTGGCTGTATTCCTTGTTGCACTCTACTGTTGTGGCTGTGTTCCTTGTTGTACTCTACTGTTGTGGCTGTATTCCTTGTTGTGCTCTACTGTTGTGGCTGTATTCCTTTTTCCTTGTTGTACTATACTCTACTGTTGTGGCTGTATTCCTTGTTGTACTCTACTGTTGTGGCTGTGTTCCTTGTTGTACTATACTGTTGTTGCTGTATTCCTTGTTGTACTCTACTGTTGTGGCTGTATTCCTTGTTGTACTATACTCTACTGTTGTGGCTGTATTCCTTGTTGTACTCTACTGTTGTGGCTGTATTCCTTGTTGTACTCTACTGTTGTGGCTGTGTTCCTTGTTGTACTCTACTGTTGTGGCTGTATTCCTTGTTGTACTATACTCTACTGTTGTGGCTGTATTCCTTGTTGTACTCTACTGTTGTGGCTGTATTCCTTGTTGTACTCTACTGTTGTGGCTGTTTTCCTTGTTGTACTATACTCTACTGTTGTGGCTGTATTCCTTGTTGTACTCTACTGTTGTGGCTGTGTTCCTTGTTGTACTATACTGTTGTTGCTGTATTCCTTGTTGTACTCTACTGTTGTGGCTGTATTCCTTGTTGTACTATACTCTACTGTTGTGGCTGTATTCCTTGTTGTACTCTACTGTTGTGGCTGTATTCCTTGTTGTACTCTACTGTTGTGGCTGTATTCCTTGTTGTACTCTACTGTTGTGGCTGTATTCCTTGTTGTACTCTACTGTTGTGGCTGTTTTCCTTGTTGTACTATACTCTACTGTTGTGGCTGTATTCCTTGTTGTACTCTACTGTTGTGGCTGTGTTCCTTGTTGTACTATACTGTTGTTGCTGTATTCCTTGTTGTACTCTACTGTTGTGGCTGTATTCCTTGTTGTACTATACTCTACTGTTGTGGCTGTATTCCTTGTTGTACTATACCCTACTGTTGTGGCTGTATTCCTTGTTGTACTCTACTGTTGTGGCTGTGTTCCTTGTTGTACTCTACTGTTGTGACTGTGTTCCTTGTTGTACTCTACTGTTGTGGCTGTGTTCCTTGTTGTACTATACTCTACTGTTGTGGCTGTATTCCTTGTTGTACTCTACTGTTGTGGCTGTGTTCCTTGTTGTACTATACTGTTGTTGCTGTATTCCTTGTTGTACTCTACTGTTGTGGCTGTATTCCTTGGTGTACTATACTCTACTGTTGTGGCTGTATTCCTTGTTGTACTCTACTGTTGTGGCTGTATTCCTTGTTGTACTCTACTGTTGTGGCTGTGTTCCTTGTTGTACTCTACTGTTGTGGCTGTATTCCTTGTTGTACTATACTCTACTGTTGTGGCTGTATTCCTTGTTGTACTCTACTGTTGTGGCTGTGTTCCTTGTTGTACTCTACTGTTGTGGCTGTATTCCTTGTTGTACTATACTCTACTGTTGTGGCTGTATTCCTTGTTGTACTCTACTGTTGTGGCTGTATTCCTTGTTGTACTCTACTGTTGTGGCTGTTTTCCTTGTTGTACTATACTCTACTGTTGTGGCTGTATTCCTTGTTGTACTCTACTGTTGTGGCTGTGTTCCTTGTTGTACTCTACTGTTATGGCTATATTCCTTGTTGTACTCTTCTGTTGTGGCTGTGTTCCTTGTTGTACTCTACTGTTGTGGCTGTGTTCCTTGTTGTACTCTACTGTTGTGGCTGTATTCCTTGTTGTACTCTACTGTTGTGGCTGTATTCCTTGTTGTACTATACTCTACTGTTGTGGCTGTATTCCTTGTTGTACTCTACTGTTGTGGCTGTATTCCTTGTTGTACTCTACTGTTGTGGCTGTGTTCCTTGTTGTACTCTACTGTTATGGCTATATTCCTTGTTGTACTCTACTGTTGTGGCTGTGTTCCTTGTTGTACTCTACTGTTGTGGCTGTATTCCTTGTTGTACTATACTCTACTGTTGTGGCTGTATTCCTTGTTGTACTCTACTGTTGTGGCTGTGTTCCTTGTTGTACTCTACTGTTATGGCTATATTCCTTGTTGTACTCTACTGTTGTGGCTGTGTTTCTTACAACAAGGAATACAGCCACACCAGTAGAGTAGTAGTACAACCCTGCCTATAAGGACATATAAAGTGAAACGTCTTGAGTATCTTATATGACTCAAGTTACACAATTTGGTAAGTTGAGCAATCATCCACATCTCAGTGTGTGTGTGTGTGTGTGTGTGTGTGTGTGTGTGTGTGTGTGTGTGTGTGTGTGTGTGTGTGTGTGTGTGTGTGTGTGTGTGTGTGTGTGTGTGTGTGTGTGTGTGTGTGTGTGTGTGTGTGTGTGTGTGTGTGTGTGTGTGTGTGTGTGTGTGAATCACCGTTTTCCTTGCCTGCTTAATGGCATTTGCTTCTCGGTAAAACACAGACAACAGGTCTCCTGTCCTATCCTGTTATGTGACAGGGCCTTATTAGCTCAGGGACAACAACAGGTAGACACAACTGCCCTGGGGCTGCAAACAATGTGAACATCAACATGCTGACGCACACACACACACACACACACACACACACACACACACACACACACACACACACACACACACACACACACACACACACACACACACACACACACACACACACACACACACACACACACACACACACACACAAAT